>NW_027498373.1:0-53029 GCF_021521415.1 Bidens hawaiensis | reverse complement strand
GGACGAATGATACATTTGTTATAGACAATGACCATTTTTCTGCATCTTTACTGACCTTCCAGGCATTGTGGAATCTTACAAACTTATGAGGACAGTGTTAGCCACGTAGGATATGTTTGTTAATATAATCCTATGCATGTAAATAAGTAACCATGATTTTAATTTATTTAATGTGTGTATGTATATTATTTGACAGGTGATTATGGTGAGAGAAGAGGGTGTTCCTGCTCCAGATGTGGTGGAGTACCACCATGGTCTTACCCACCAATGAGAGACGCATAAGGTATAGATTTCGCAGGGAACCTGTTTTAAATGTATGGTTACAGATTCTTACTTTTATTTAAATGGGCAGTTTGGGTAACTGGTCAAGTGGTGAACAAATGAAATGAGTCATGTTGGGTTGACTAGAAACATGTAATATCTATGAACTTTTATTTTTGATAAATAATTTGTATGTCAGATATGATTACTAATATTATGTTACTTTAGGTATAATCTTGGTTTTCAAACTTATTGCACAATATGAAATCTGAACTCGAATGGTGTAGAGTTTTGGTTGTCATGCCTGTTTCGATTCGCAATAGATTGATTGAATATGAATTGCAAATTGATTAATATAATATGAAATCGAAACCCTATGCATTTTGGAGTTTTCAATTATGTACCTTTTATTGTTTGCAATTTATCAGTAACAACTATTGGTTAGAATTAGAAAGTTTAAACAGTTAAACCTAATAGTATAACAATCTATGAACTGACTATTTTGGGAAATAATATTATGAATTATATCCTCAGTTGTTGTCTAAAAAAGTTAGTGTTAATTTTTTTTTTTTTTTTTTTTTGAAAATTTTACAGGGTATTGCATAATATAAGAATGATTCTATTGTTAATAGCAATACTCACGATAAGTTTCTATTTCCTTAATTTATGATTTTTGTTTCAATTCCAACCATTGATGTTTCATTGATGTACATTGATAGAGTTTGGATTGTTGTTTTTTTTGTTGAAGTTAGTTTGTTTCTCTGGTTCATCCTAGGCTATATTGGGTTATTTCCAGGCCTCTGTTTTGATGTAGACTTTGATTTTGGAAGCCATTAGCAGTGGTGGTAGATTAGCCACTATAGTTTGTAGGTTGAGTTGTCTGTAGGCATTGATCATCATTTGGTACTATCTTTAATCAGAACAATTAAAGGTTTTTTAGGCAATATTTTTGCTGAATAAAGAGAAGTTGCTTCTCCACATTCTCATGCCTACCCATGGTCACCAGGCTCCACCACCAAAATCCATCATCGGCTCTACAATTAGCCCAGGTAAGATCACTCTGATTCGATTGCTTTATTGTAATTACGCACTTAACTATATCGATTTAATTTCTAGGTCTTGATACACATAATCTATAGCATCCTCTAGGGCAACTGTATTTTGTCAAGTACCCTATTGTTCGTCCAACTTTGTAACTCTTTTATTTGTGCAAATCGAATACAAGTTAATTTTGGGTGATCGATTAGTACCGTTACGTTGTTTTCTTTCGAAAAATTTAAGTAAATGGATGATTTAGACCATTGATGCTACGAATCATAATTAAGTAGATTTAAATCCAAAATTGATTGCTTTGTATAAGGCAAAAATAGTTTTGGTTAGACTAATTGTAAGATTAAGGCTTGGATTCACTAAATTTTTTAAAGTTAAAAAGTAATATAATTGCTTCAAATCAAACTTCTGTTTGGTTTACAGACTTATGTTAATGTTGATGAAGGTTATAAGAATGATGAGTGCAAGCATCAGGCAGAAAGCGTTGGCTTTTTGGTTCATCTGCTCTGGCAAATATTGTATGTATTCTTTGTTTATTTCCTCAGGTTTCGTTCTTTAATAATTCGTTACCTTTGAACATTAATTATTGTTGAAATGAATGGTGGATGCAACAAGTACATGATCAAGTACCGAATGAAATCGAAGACGATGTTGTTTTTCTTAAGCTACAAGGTATGATCTAGGGCTTTTTTCACTCATATATTTCAACTGGTTTCGGATTATTAATTAGAATATGAAATTGATGCATGTAATGCAACCCTAAATGTTTAATATAGGATCTATTTAGCTTTAACCATAACTAGAGCATGAAATTGATGTGTGTAATTGTGGTTTAAGTAATTAGGTTATTACTACATATTATCATTTTTGGGCTAAAACTGAAACAAAACCGATGCGATGCTCTCAAGACGATGGTTTAGGCTCTTTGAGTAAGTTATGTTCCATTAAACGATGAATCCCAAATCGATGCGATGCTCTCGAAACCATTGACTCCTAAATCATGTTCTTTCAATTCAATCCAGATCTGTTCACAGAAACAAAGCTTCCAGCTTGGCATTCGAGGCTGAGAAACTCGACAAGGTATGAACCTTAATCGATTAATCAAATTATAGGTTTGTTTTTTAGGAATTTGTGATTATGTTCATATTTGTATCTCATATTGCTCAACATGCTTTTGTGCTTCCAGCCACATTTGCAAAATTACTAATTCCCTAATGCTTTTGTTAGTTATCTTTATATACACATGTCCTAGATGATAGGCTAACTAAAAAAGATTTATTTTGTTTTTGTTTTAAGCACCGGTATTAGTGGTACAATATCTTATGAGGCGTGTTCTACTCACCTTTTGAATGTTGCTGATCTTCCATTCTCATGTTCTTTGTTATAATATATCACACTCATGTTGGTTTGACAAGCTTTAATTTGCTCAACGGAAGAGGTCACTCAAGAGTTACTTGGGTGACTTTCTAAATCAGCTTAGAATCATTTTGTTTTTTTGGCATGTTAAAAGAAGTCTTTAAATTCACATAACAATTAACAAAACATGATATACAGTAGAAGTACGAGAGCTGACTTACGCTTTAAATATGTTGTATTTTTCTTATGCTCGGTTTATTTCAGAAATAGAAATTTAGTGATACGTTTGTGGTTTTTTGGAAAAAAATTGCAATATTGATGTTTTTGTTTTAAATATGTAGAATTGATGCGAAATTGGTTGGAATTGACGGTGTTTGCACTAAATCGTCATGCATGTGTTGTGATGGTTTCAAATAGATATATTAGGTTTACTTGTGTTTATGATGTTATTGACTGTACTTTCACCCCACACAAGAAAGTCAACTTTGCTTGTGGTCACATTACATTCCAGTTGTTTTATTATTTTTTTTTTCTGTTTTTGTAATATACCATGTCTACAAGAAGCCTTTCTGTCAGAGGCTCAACGATAGAGCCGCTTATAATAGTTTAAAGATTGAATGATTTTTTTTTGCTAAGACCAACCGCCTAACTAATGAGAGTGTTATTGGTTTTTAATAACATGGATAAAAGTTGCATGTGATACAATACACACTTTTAGTAAACAAGTAAAATTGCATTTTATACAACATATACATATTTAGTAAACAAGTAATTTTACAACACTTAAAACAACTCGAAATATAACATGCTTTATAAGGAATTAATATAAAAATTGTATATTTAAAACATTATTAAAAAAAATTCTAAATAACCCGTGTAACACGCGGGCAAAAAGCTAGTTAAACATAAATGATACGAAAGGTTTTAAAACATTCCAAATTATAAATTTATCAAAACTATTTTAAATTTAAACAGATCATAACAATAATATAAAAGATGAAATTCCCACATGTTATCATTCACGTGTCCGTTTTGTTATATTTTTAACATGCTATTCACTTGTTTATTATGATCTAAATAGTAAATTTATTATTAATTGCTCAGACAATACATGTATACATCCATTTCTAAAGCTGCAATTATGTAATTATACTAATAAACACTTCCTCGTGTTATCTTATGTTCAATATCTTGAATGATAACAGGCTGAGGCAATCATCAGCAATTTAAATTTAAAAGACACCCTAACTATGAAATGTTGGATGATTTATAGAGATGAACATTTTCGATACGAGTACCGCTATCATACTGAACCAGTAGCATACCTATGGATTAACTATATGTTATTCAACATGAAAGCCACTGCATTTGAGCATACAACTGTGTCAAAATTACCTGATTTAAAGGCTAAATTCAACCAATTGTCTCGAAATTTACATATATTTCATTGATAAAGGAAGAAACTCAGGATATATTAGCACAATTAGTTAGGGATGTGACGTGAGGTACAAGACTCACTTAAAAATAAACCAAGTACAACTAATTAGATAGTGGTGTTTTGGATAAAAATCGGCTAAGGATAATGTATCCAAATCCGTAAAGTGAGGTATAGTGCTAAAATGATAACAATGAATATATGAATGAATTCTGGAGTGAACATCGAGATTTGTTACGAGGAAAAACCCTTTGATCTTGCTCAGATCAAAAGAAAAAAACCCCGGGTGATGACAACTCGTCGATCCAGAAAATATCCTCAGCAGAGAAAATATCAGTCCTAACAATGGTCCCCAAAATGGCGGGTGATAGTAGAACACAGCTGTCATTTTGAATTTTGAACTTCTGCGAAAACTGGATGATGGGACGGTTATGCCAAAAATATTTACCATTTGGCCCTTGAGTTAATGATAACCGCCTATATATGCTGTTCTATATCTTTCTTATAATCATACATTCAGGCGACGTATCAGGTATCCTTCTCTTTCTTTTCTTATTCTCTTTAACGATGTCCACCGTCTCGTCTTCTTCTTCACAACATTCTGACCAGGCATCCGATGGGTCTGGGTTGTATGAGATGCAAACGCAAAATCTTATTGTCAATCCCTCTATCGAAATCTGCAAGTTAACAGATCCTGAGGTAGATGAATTTCTTCCGCTATTTCCATCGGGAACGGAGTTCCGTCAATATGACGCCGGAATCCGATGCGACGTCTATTCTCGGATCTGGGTTTGTATGCCGGCTTGCCCGTTTTTGATTGGCTATCGTTATCCTTTTCCTGCTTTTACCTAGAGCTTCTTCGACTCCACGGGCATATCCTACATCCAGGCTATGCCTATGGTGTGGCGAGTCCTTAGCACTATCGAGAGGATTATGGAGGAGCAAAAGATCGACTTTGGTCTTTCGGAGCTATCACACTTGTACACCCTTACTACCCACGGTCCTGCCTGATTCATCTTCAAATCCAAGCCTCGACAACCTCACCCGATCTTAAAAGTCACTTTAAATGATTCCTTATGGAGGAATCAGTTTTTCTTTGTAAAACGTGACTCCATACCTGGGGGAATCAATCTTCCTTCAGAGTGGGTTAGAAAGGGTAGGATTTTGGATCCTTAAGAAATTGCAGGATCCTTAATGCTTTAACTTTAATCCTGTTTCTTTCTTTTTGTCTGCAGTTGAGAATTTTGCTTCTTTGGGCAAGTTACCTGGTACAGAAGAAAAAACAAAACGGTTCCTAGCACTGGATACCGAGGTTAGAACCTTTCAAGCTCGTTTTGTTGAAGCTTTCTGTGAAATCTCTTCGGGTTCCAGCATGTCAAGTAAGTTTATTATAATAATTTTAAAGTAAATAGAATTAGAAGAAATACTTATCTATTTACTTATCCTTTGTAGGCGGTAAGAGATCTCAGAAGTCAGCCAACAGGTTTTCCTTGGAAGACGTTGATTGTATGGTCACCTCTCCGGACATTAAGAAAGAAGCCTTGAAAGCAGCAACCAGTTCCGAGCCTAAGACTGCAACGACCAGAGCCAAGTCTGCCGCATCTAAGAGGAAGAGGTCCTGAAACTCACTATGACACGGCCCTGAATGTAGTATCCCGTATCCTGTAACATCGCTTTCAAGGATCCAATATCCTTAAAACTTATACTTCCTGTTGATTGTAGGCTATGAATGCTTTCAAAGAGCATTACGAAAAGATTATCAGTCATATGAGTGAGAAGCTATCAGGACTAGGGAAAGCCGTGGTTGCCAAGGATAAGGCCATGATCCAACTTTCCAAGGACAAAAAACAGTTGGAGATCAGCTATCCTTAACGGAGACCCAGCACCAAGAAGCGGTGAAGCAGGCTATAGAGGAGGCCAAGATGTGGGCCGCTAAGTCAGTCTTCCAAGCACAGATCAAGATGGCGAAGGAGGCCAGCGACTCTGCTTTCGATAAGGCAACCTGGGACGTGAACAAATAGAAGTCTGTCCTGGAAGCTCTTGGTGGCAAAGAGGATGAGGAGATGGCTGAGGAAAATGAGGCTGGGACTAGTGGTGTCAAGGAGGTGGACGAAACTAGTGAAGGAGAGGGTGCTGCAAGGGGTGATGACGCAGCTTAAGTGGGCAATGAAGGATACAGAAGACAAGGCCTAAGCCCACTTTTTTATTTGTGTTGATGTTTTTAAGGATATTCTGGTCTGTAATGAACAATAGTAAGTAGGTTTAAGGATCACTGATCCTCAAGACAATTCTCAGGGGTACTGAAGGTGGATGGATCCTCTATTTGTGGGGATGAAACCTTTAGTGCCTCTGACTTTTATTTCCCCGTATCTTAAGAACAGTTAATAACTTTTACTTAACCAGGGTGGATGGTCCATCTTTAGTATGGTGAAATCCGGGTTAAGAATTTTGGATAAGTCCACGTGGCTTATATTAATGGTAATCTAAATCTTTTGACTATTTGCTTTGTTACCTGTTGTTTTGAAAATTTACTTGATATAATCTTATTCTTATCAGGAATTTTAAAAAATAATTCTAAGTAAAATTCTTAGGGTAGAATATCCTTAAGTAAAAGTGATTATCGAAACTTTTGGATCTAATATTCTTAGAAAAATAATAAACATTTTTGGGATAGAATATCCTAATAGAAATAATTCAAAGATGTTAGATTTTGAAACAAAAAGATTTATAAGGATCCTAGCTAAACCAATATAAATTCGAAAGTAGAAATCATACTATAAGGTCTAAGTAGATCTAAGTTACCGTAAGTATTGAACCTTTGGTGACCCTTGAAGAGATAACCTTACGATATTGAATCCATAGGACTTTGTCTTCATGATGAACTTAGAAAATCTGTTGCAAACAACTTGTAATGTTAACTGGGATCAAACCCATTAAGCTGGGGACAAGCCCAAAAAATCAACTGGGGACAAGCCCGTGCAACTGGGGACAAGCCCGTGAACTGGGGATAAGCCCGTGCAATTGGGGACAAGCCCAAAACTGGGGACAAACCCAAATACGGATGTTAACTGGGGACTCGCCCAACCCGGGATTTAGCCCAAATGTAAGATAACGTGAAAACGTTATAAACTGGTGGTATGGCACGTCTACCATATATCGCAGGATCCTCCATATAGCCGAAAGCAACGAAATTGTCAGCCACTAAGCGTGTACTTGTCCCGCTGCCCCGAACTATACGTTGGATAGCGTGCGCTCCAGGTGAGAGTGTAGAAACTCTAATTTATAAGAATGGTGAAAACCTTTAAACTTTAGGGGATATGACCGTCGGGGGTCATACCCAAACGTGGGTTAGGCCAAAGGAAATAGTAAAGTACCTTAGAGGTGAAGGAGAGGTGGCCAACCTCTTGATCATCAAAAAAATTATTAGAATCCTGCATTATTACTTAAAACTTGGAAGAAACAAAAAATGTTAAGAATACGTTATCCTTAGATGAGTAATAAGAAATTTAAAAGGATCATGATCTGATAAATATTACCAACTTTGGGGATCCTCGATCCTTTAAGGATACTTGATCCTTAGAGGATACTTGATCCTGATCAGAAAAAGTATTTCTTGAGGTGGATAGCATTCCATGCTCTTGGTAACCTGTTGCCTTCCATAGTGAGCAAATGATATGCCCCCTTTCCTGCCTCCGACTCGATCAGATAAGGACCTTCCCATTTGGGTGCTAACTTCCCATCAGCCGGATTGGTTGTGTTTTTTGAAGGCTTTCCTCAAAACTAAATCTCCTTCTTGAAACCTTCTGATTCTGATATTCTTGTTGTATGCCCCAGCTACCCTTTGTTGATATGCTGCCATTCTGATCTTGGCCAGGTCTCTGAGTTCTTCAACAGTATCCAAGTCTTCAAGTAGGATCCCTACATTGGCCTCAGGATCACGAATTGTTGTTCTAGCTGTAGGAACCACCATTTCTGTAGGGATAACTGCTTCTGATCCGAACACCAGTGAGAAGGGTGTCTGGCCCGTTGCATTCTTTGGTGTTTTCCTGTCGGCCCAAAGAACATATGGTAGTTCCTCGGCCCACTTTCCCTTCTTCGCTCCTAGCTTCTTCTTTAAATTGTTGATGATGATTTTATTGCTAGACTCCGCTTGACCATTAGCTTGAGGATGCACTGGAGTTGAAGTAATCATCTTTATGCCCCAGCTGTCATAAAAATTAGTTGTTCTTTTCCCAATAAATTGGGAACCATTATCACATATAATCTCAGAACGAATACCAAATCTAGTTATAATATTCCTTTTAATAAAAGATATAACTTCCCTTTCTTGGACTTGTACGAATGCTTCTGCTTCAATCCATTTAGAGAAGTAGTCCGTCATGGCAAGCATAAAGACATTTCCACCTGGTGCCTTCGGTAGCTTACCAACAATATCCATTCCCCATTTCATGAAAGGCCATGAAGAGGATATATGATACATTGGTTCTGCTAGTTGATGAAGGATATTTGCATGCCTTTGGCAGGCATCACACTTCTTCGAATACTCTATTGCATCCGTCTTCATTGTCGGCCAGAAGTATCCAGTCCTAAGTATTTTGGAGAATAATGCTCTCCCCCCTGTGTGGTTGCCGCAATCTCCTTCGTGAAAATCTTTGAGCACCTATTGGATTTCAGGATCCTTGATGCACCTTAAGTATGGACTTGCAAGAGATTTTCTGTATAGCATTTCATCTAATAAAATATACTGTGATACCTTGAGTTTGAAGGATTTCGGATTCTCCGTAGCTGGGACCTCTTCAGTCTGAATGTACTTCTTGATTGGGAGGATCCAGGATCCTTGGCTGTCTAAGGATAATGGATCCCAAAGTACAATCTGTTTGTCACTTGTTATTTCCCCAACTTCTTGCTCTCCTATCGCTGGCGAGAGTATGTGGATAATTGGGATCTTCGTATGTTCTGGAATTTTCAAGGATGAGGCTAAATTTGCTAAGGCGTCTGCCCCATCATTTTCCTCTCTTGGTACCTGTACTATACTAAATATTTCGAAGGATTTTGCCAATTCCTTCACAATATCTAGATATTTGATCATATTTTCACCTTCACGGTATAAGAACCGTTAAAGTGGTTAGTTATAAGTAAAGAATCAATATAAACTTGAAGATACCTGATCCTCATGCTTTTGACTAAAAGTAAACCTGCAATGAGTGCTTCGTACTCTGCCTCATTGTTGGTAGCTTGAAACGCACATGGAATGGACTGGGGTATTATGTCCCCCTGTGGCGATTTCAGTAGTATGCCCAATCCTGTTCCTCTTACATTGGATGCTCCATTAGTGAAGAGGATCCAAGGATCCTTTGTAGCATCTAGTTGCTGAACCTCCAAGTCGGCTTCTTTCTGCATGTCACTGCTGAAGTTAGCCACAAAGTCTGTGAGTGCCTGCGATTTGATAGCTGTTCTAGGCTTATACTGAATGTCGTATGCACTCAGCTTTACAGCCCACTTAGCCATCCTACCTGACAATTCTGGTTTTCTAAGAACATTCTTAACAGGATAATTAGTTCTCAAAATAATAGTATGAGTCTCAAAATAATGTCTTAATTTAGTAGAAGCCATAATTAAAGCAAGGATTAACTTTTCTAAATGAGAATACCTGGCTTCTGCGTCTAAAAGACTCTTACTTACATAGTACACTGGGTGTAGTTCACCTTCATGATCCTTGACTAGGACGACACTTACTGCATTACCTGAAACTGCTAGATATAGATATAAGGATTCTCCCTCCACAAGCTTCATCAAAGCTAGAGCTGAGGATAAGTGATTAAGGCTTTGAGTGCAGTCTCATGCTTTTCCATCCATTCAAACTTCTTATTCTTTCTAAGAATGTCGTAGAAGTCTTTGCATTTCTCGGAGGATCTTGAGATGAATCTGTTGAGAGCGGCCATTCTTCCCGTGAGCCTTTGGACATCCTTGGCATTTACAGGCGACTTTAGGTTGATGATGGCTTCAATATACTCTGGGCTTGCTTCAATTCCTCTTTTAGTCACCATATATCCCTAAAACTTTCCAGCCTTAACACCAAAGTGTCATTTTGACGGATTCAGTTTCATGTTATATTGGTCAAAGATATTGAAAGCTTTTTCAAGATCCCTGAGGTGATCCTCAGCCCTCTTTGACTTCACTACCATGTCATCTATGTAGACTTCCATGGTCTTACCTAACTGATCCTTGAACATCATGTTGACAAGTCTTTGATATGTTGCCCCTGCATTTCTTAGTCCAAATGGCAAGCAATATAACAATATATGCCGGTAGGAGTCATGAATGCAGTATCCTCTTGATCAGATGGTTCCATCTGAATTTGTTGAAATCCAGAGGAAGCATCCGTGAAGGTAAGAATTTCATGTCCTGCCGTTGCATCCACCATGGAGTCTATATGTGGTAATGGGAAAGGATCCTTGGGAGATGCCTTGTTTAAATCTGTAAGATCAACGCATACCCTCCACTTTCCATTCTTTTTTGAAACTACAACCACATTAGCTAACCATCAAGGATACTGAACCTCTCTGATCATACCGGCCTTAAGAAGTTTTTCAAATTCTTCTTGTATGATCTTGTTCCTCTCAGGAGCGAATTTCCTTCGCTTCTGATGGATGGGTTTAATAGATAAATCGAGGCCGAGCTTATGAGTGATTACCTCCTTTGAAATACCTGTCATGTCTGAATGTTTGAAGGCAAACGTGGATTTTCTTCATTTTAGGAAGGATATCATATCCTCCTCAATCTCATCGGGGATACTGGATACTAGGAACACCTTTACATCTGGATCCTCGGGGTCCAAGGATACTTCCTTTAAATCTTTTTCCCGAGCTTCCAGTACGTCCCTAGGACGTTGATGTGGTTGCTATGCTATAGTCTGCTTGGCTGTTGGTTTCATTGATGAGGAATAATAGTTCCTGGCCTCTGCTTGATCACCAATTATCTTCACAACTCCCCATGGGGAAGGTAGCTTGATGCATTGGTGATAAGTTGAGGCCACCACCTTCATCCTATGCAGCCAGGGCCTACCTAAAATAACATTGCAACAAGAAAGGTTATCAATAACACAAAATTTTTGATATGAATTTAAACCTTCAATATAAATTGGGATGTTGATGTCCCCCAATTTCTTCTTGGTTTCTCCGAAGAATCTGACTAATACTGATGTTTTAGGGACAATCTCGGAATCTAGAATGTTCATCTTCTTAAGAACATCATACTGGATGATGTTGATCGAGCTTCCACCGTCCACTAGGATCCTGCATACATAATGGTTTGCGATAAATAAAGTAATAATTAAACCGTCATGGTGAGGATCATGGATGTTTAGTTTGTCTTCCTCATCAAAGAAGATTATTTTGTTTGTAATTAAAGTGGTGGATACTATTGGTCGGTCTCCATTATCCAGCTTGATCTCTTTGGTGAGCCTTTTAGCTGCGGAGAAGGAAGTTCCACATATGTCGGATCCTCCATAGATGAATTTGACCATTCACACGCCCAGTTCATTCTGGTGAGGATCCTGGATACTCGAATCGAAGAATATTCTCTCATCAGTTATTCGGGTAGTGGGGATGAGTGGCCTTCTTTCATCGTCCAGCTTGAATTCTTCTTTAGGATAAGATGTTTGAAATATGTCACAGTCTCTGGAGACGAAGTTGATCACGTGAGCATCTGGTGGTGGTGGCATTGCTTTTTGTGGAAGATCTTCAGGATCCTGGATCTTGGATTTCTTCCTTCCCAAGAGTTCTTTGAAGTGGCCCTTTCTCAGGAGGTATCCAATTTCCCTCCTTAAGCCAATACATTCGTCTGTCACGTGGCCAAAATCTTCGTGGAAGGCACACCATTTGGACTTGTCTTTGAAGGTGGTCGTATTCTCATTCTTACGGGGCCACCTTGCTTTCTCTCCTAGATCATTCATGGTACATATCAAGCCATGGGTATCAATGGAGAAACAATACTCGGAGATGTAGGGATAGTCTTCATCATCATCCCCTTCTTCAACTGCTCGTACGTTTTGATTGTTGAACTTGGTGTACGACTTTGAGTTGTTATTCCTGTATGAGGATCCTTTATTCTTGTCAAGAGATTCCTGTTTTGTTTGAGCCCCCAATATTTCTTGGATCCTTTTGTCATCTTCCAGCCGTATAAACCTTAGTGCTCTGTTCCTTACTTCATTTAGAGACCTACAAGGTGTCATCACAAGATCATCATAAAAGGGGGAGCCCCTCTGAAGTCCCATCTTGAAGGCTTCAACAGCAGTAGCCATGTTAAGATTAGAGATTTCCAGAGCTTTCCTGCCGAACCTTGTGACAAAATCCCTAAGGGATTCATCACTTGGTTGGATAACTCGGTATAGATCACTAGTTAACTTCTCAAATTTCTTGCTACAGGAGAACTGACTGTTGAACAAGTTAACTAAGTGCGAAAAAGAAGTAATTGAAAAGGGAGGAAGACTTAGCAGCCATTTTAATGCTGATCCTGTTAGTGTAGATCGAAGCCTTTGCATAAGCAAGCTTCCTTGAGTCTCTCCGGGATAGGGTTGATCTCCATCCTTTCTCTGTATTGTGCCACATGTTCTTCAGGATCAGTGGTTCCGTCGTAAGTCTTCATGTAGGGGGTTTGGAATCGCTTTGGGATTTCAGCATCACAGATAGGTGGAGCAAATCTGTATAACTTGTGACTCCCCTCAGGTATCTCGGGATTTGGTCGTATCACCCCGGGAACACTGGATATCATATCCTTGAGCTTCTATAGCTCCTTGGCCATAGCTTGGTTGATACCTGCATCCTGCACGGGACCACGGTTAGCATTAAAGGATATATGATCGTACGAGTTACCTCTTTGCTGGGTGAAGGTTGGCATCCCGGATGAGTAGTTGGGATAAGAGGAGTCTGCGATAGGAGTTGGTCCTCCAGAAACTATGGTCTGCATGGGGATTATATCTCCTTCATGGACTTTGGAGGATCGTTGTTGTTGGACTCCAGAGGATCATTGACTCTGAAAGAAGGATCCTTGAGGTTGGGAATTGTAGGATCCTTGGTGATATAACCCAGAGGATCTTGGTTAAAGGATGGACGATCCTTGTGGGAAGTTGAGGATCCTTGAGCTAGTTGACCCATGGACCTCGGTTGAAGGATAGATGATCCTTGCTGGAAGTATGAGGATCCTTGAGTTTGCTGACCCATGGAACCTTGTTGAAGGATAGATGATCCTGGCTGAAACAATGAGGATCCTTGAGTCTGTTGACCCATGGAGCCTTGTTGAAGGATAGATGATCCTTGAGTGAACTGAGCCATGGATCCTGGACTGGTGAAATCCAGCATCCTGGGTATCAGGGGAGTGTGCTCCTCCGCTGGCCTCTTAGTTTTCTTAAGAACTTCTATCTCACGAAGGATCCTCTGGTTGGTCTTGTTTTGCTGCTCCATGTATGCTTTAACCTGCGAAAACATAGATGAAACATCATTGTTAGTACAAACCACCAGGGTGGTAGCAATGGTTCTCGAGCTCTGGAAGACTGGCAGTTGTGTCTTGTTTCCAGCGGCAACAGGCCGAGGTGCTCCCGTGATTGGCGGAGGCATCAGTGGCTATGTCCTTGATGAGAGAGGAACCGTAGATGGCATAGTTGATGAAGCAGAGGTTGATTGAGAGGCCATTGATAGTAATATGGGTATGAAAAGGTTGAAAATGATAGGAATAATATGGATTATAGCACCAATTGACCTACGGTGGGTACCAAATTGTTTTGGATAAAAATCGGCTAAGGATAATGTTTCCAAATCCATAAAGTGAGGTATAGTGCTTAAATGATAACAATGAATATATGAATGAATTCTGGAGTGAACACCGAGATTTGTTGCGAGGAAAAACCCTTTGATCTTGTTCAGATCAAAAGAAAAAAACCCCGGGTGATGACAACTCATCGATTACCGGTTTATTAATATCAAAAATGGATTACAAGTGTTGTGGAGACTAGATCGATGTTACAATAATCACTAACATGTATAGAGAGAATAGTGAGTTTTGCTTTGAGTGTGTGTGATACAATGTGTTTTTCTAATCGATCTTATCTCGGTATATATTAAAAATAAATACAACAACATGTCCTATCTATTCGCCACTATCGCACTAGTCTTCAAACGTCCGTTGACCACGTGCTGGTAGCTTCCAAGTCGCAATATTTAGGGTGGACCAGGTCACATAGCCGTTGCTTCTGTTGAACATTACCCTACACATATAAACAACTGTTAATAATACTAACCTGTGAGGATCCTTGATCGTCTACATGGTTCTTGAACTCTTCGGGAGAATAACGGATCCAGACATATCTTCAAGGATAACATATCCTCAGCAGAGAAAATATCAGTCCTAACAAGTGGTAAGTGGGTGTCGAACACAAAGAGTTTGTGAAAAATGTGTTACTAAGTAGCTTTGCAATCTGACTATATTAAATTAAACTAAATTGCATAAAAAGTAAATTCAAAGATTTATTTGTTTTGTTTGATTAACCAAAATAACTGAAAACAATTTAACGAGTTTAACTGAATCAATAAAAAGAATGCTTTCAAAATTTGACGTGAGGTAGAAGACTTACTGAAAAATAAACCAAATACAACTAATTAGATAGTGGTAAGTGGGTGTCGAACACATAGCGTTTGTGAAAAACGTGTTACTAAGTAGCTTTGTAATATGACTATATTAAATTACCATAAATTGCATTAAAGTAAATTCAAAGATTTGTTTGTTTTGTTTGATTAACAAAAATAACTGAAAACAATTCAACGAGTTTAACTGAATCAATAAAAAGAATGCACTCTCCCGATTTCAGGTTTCCAAGATTGATAATGTTAACTTTTACTTTTGAGATGAACTACATAGACATAGTTCGTAAGTATGCGTTTGATTGTGATCAAAGAGGGCTAAGTACTTGGATTGTAAAAACACAAGGTTGTCTCTCGATAATCAGTTTTATATAGCCAACCCTAATTCCCTTCTAATAAATCCCGATTGCCTATGGCACCAAGAACTGATGTTCAAGAACACGAATTACATTATACTAACAATTACTAATCAAACTCACAATCACCATAGCAATATAATCATAAGACAAACTACTATCCCACAAATAACATAAACAATTAACAAATATTCAATTAAAAACCATACAATTCGGGAGAGAACACAAAGGAATTTAGCCACACATGATTTGGTTCATCATTCCTTCAATCAAAGTATGAAAATGCATAAAAATCAAGTTTCTAATAATTACCACACTCACAATGATGTTCTTAGAATCCAAAATTCGTCCATAGGGTGTTCTCCATGTGAAAAGACATTGAAAAACAGATTAAAAACAAAGAAAAACGGCAGTTACAGCTCCCGGACCATGGCCCACGGTGACCACCGTGGCCCACGGTCCATGCCACAGCGTCTATGAGCTCACGGTACGGAGAAAACTGTCATTTTCGTGCAATTTTGACTGTGGCCCACGGTCAACACTGTGGCCCAAGGTCAACACTATGGCCCAAGGTGGAGCTCTTTCTGATTTTCTTGTTTTCGTCATATCTTTCTCGTTTCAACTCCGTTTTCTTCACCGTTTTCGCCCACATTCTCGTGATTTCATCCTCTATCTCCTCATACCTGCAATTTTATGAGTAACCATAGTCAACTAGTTCCATGAAATTAATTAGTTAAGCATATGCATTTATATCTTTTAGCTCGCTTAACAGCTTCCCTACGGTTCACCCGTCACATTCCCACACTTAACCGTTGCTTTCCCCCAATCAACACCTCAAACAACAATTTATTTTTTCGTTTTTAACTTATAACCACCAACATACCAACAATTCCAGTTTAGTCAAGGTCCCTAGTCATACCCTATTCCCCCTTTACTATAGATTTGCACTAGTATACTTGATATTATATTTAAACCATAGAATTCGAACCAAACCTAACATGATTTTAGTTTTTACCCATACATAACACACCTTCACACATTAACCCTCTTCTTGATGATCATTCACACATTTTTCAACTATAGCCAATTCTCCTAGCATACGCTTGCACAATCATCAAATCTTCACCTATATAAATGCTTTGACACAAATGCAAATCAAGAGGGCTTAAAACTGGTTATAATGGGGCTAGGTGTAAGGGTATGGAAAGGAATATTTAAAGTAGTTCAAACGATCCGATCCAGCTTATTAATAACAAACTAAGTAAACAATTAAATATACAACTATATACATCACTAACTTCTCTTTTTTCTTTTTTTTTTCTTTTTTTTTTCACTCAATACATAATACCTTGAACATTGAATCTCTAACACTTTTTTCTTTTCTTTTTTTTTTCCTGAGAACAAGCATAATAAAAATAATGCTTAATACTTCCTATTGATGAGTACTAAAACAATTACAAATACAAAAAAACCTATTAAGCCGGATCGTCTCACAATTTTACATCGGGTTGATTGAATAAAAGAATAAGTCCAACAATGTTTTCTAAGGGAACCAACCCCCCGCCCCTCTCATTAACCACACTCATATATGTAATTTATGAGGCCCAACCCCCAAAACCCACACTCGCACTCATCCAGACGAGGCTTTAACCTAATTGCCTCTATCACTTTTGTACTCATGCCAAGCTAAGGTCTCGAAATGCACTGATTGCACAAGTTCTATCGGAGAATATCGAATTTCTCACCAATTTTTACTTTCTCAATGAACAAATGTAAATGGACATGTTATGCAGGTTATTGTACTGATAGCATGCTAACCTTGACTAGAATACTACATAGCCTCCTTTTTAAAACAACTAGGAAAACGTGTCCTTTAGGGAATTGACATGAAAATGAACCAAAACCTTACCCCGCCACTTACCACTTTCCGGTTTTCTTTTAAATTTAAAAAAAACCCTCGATTTTTTTTTGGTTTTTAAGAAAAATTTTGAAAAAGAAAATTCCCCCATCCCCACACTTGGGATATATTGTCCCTAATATATGGTTTTGAGAAAATAAAAACAAAGACACTAGTAAGTAAAACTCCACTTCCTTTCATGAAAAACCCTGGTTGCTCCCAACACAGTCTCGAAGAGAAATCCATAAGAATTTCCCCACACTTGGTTTTTTGCTAAGATGGTAGCATAAAATACCACTAATAACAAACAAACTAGAAACTATAATGCAAAATAAAAAATAAAATATACAAAATGTACAATTACCACATTTTTGAAACTTTTATGGCATTCAAGTTGGGTGACTGGTCCACTCCTGTGCAGCTTTCTCGTTATAAGCACACTTATTTTCAAGCAATTTTTGTCAGTCTTCCGGCAAAACAGGTTCAGGCCCGAACATCTTCGTCCTCCACCATGGATCATTTAGGTTAGGTGGATGTCTCACTTTCGTCTTCCTTGGTCGGCTACCTTTTTCTGCCACCTTCTCACTCTGTTGATGCTCAACTTATTTCTTCTCAACTGACCTATCAATCACAAAACACTCCACTTTCGTGTGATCCTTGCTCAAGGATACACACTTGTTAACAAAATCCGCCTTCAGGCTTTCCTTGTCAACAAAAGGTTCAGTAGTATTTTCAAATAATAATAACTGTTTATAAAGATTCCCACAATTTATTCCAAGTGTCCCTTAGCTCAATCAATCACTGCAAGTGAAGTGGAAAGGAAGGGTCTACCCAATATGACTGTGGGTTTCGTGTTAGTTATATTTTTAGCATAATCAAGTACTAAAAAGTCAACTGGGTAACAGAAATCCTCCACATGTACCATCAAATTATATATCATGCCTCGGGGAAGTGTATGTATTTGATTCGCTAAAACCACGGTGGTGTTGACTTTTCATAGCGGACCAAACTCATACTGATCATATAAACAACCGGGCATGATACTAACACAAGCTCCAAGATCTAGTAGTGCCCGATCGGTTTTAAATTCACCAATTTGGATTGATAAAAGGGGCAATCCTGGGTCTTGAAGTTTACTCGGGATAATATTATTATCAACCCTCTCATCCCTTATTTTTGTTAATTTGTTATTTAAACATTTATCACAAGAAACATTTTCACAGAAAGATATTTCATTCGGTTGTAATTTAGAATTATTTTGAAAAATTGTTTCAAAATTACCCACAATTTCAATCTCATCACTAATATCTTCCACCTCCCTCTCAAAAAACTATGGTGTTGGATCACTTTGACCACCAGAAATTCCAAAATTAGGTAAAAGACTTACCGCGTTGATATGCACGTTGTTCCACTTCTTTAAGCTTGAGCTGTTTTTCTTCAAATTCGCCACATCAGTTGCAAGTTGACCCATTTTAGTGGTCAACATTTGGATGGCTTTGTCATGGACTTCATCCTTTTGCATGCACACTTCATCAAGTTGAATTCTCCTTTGAATGTCTTGTTGCATCATCCTAAGAATATCAATGACCTTATTCCCACTTGAAGAACTTTGGCTCGAAGAACCACTTTGATCACTACCCGCTTGACCTAGAAACCCTTAATTATTCCCGCCATGAAAATTAACTTGGTTGTTATATTGTTGGCGAGGAACATAATTTCCTTGATTCCCTTGGATATTCAGGTTGGATTGAGTAGCCGGATTTCCATAACGAAAGTTTGGATAATTTCTCAACCCGGGTTGGTAAGTGTTTGAGTTCATATTGTAATTCCTACCACCTCCCCCTTGAAGTGCATTCACCTCCTCTACTTGTACTTGTCCCATCGTACACACCTCAGGAGCATGGCCAACTCATTACAATTGTACAAACATCAATTACTTGATTATTAATTTGTACCACTCCTTCTTCCACGGCTTGTACTTGTGGTCTTCCAATTGCCGGCCGCGCTATTCTTCCGGTTTGAGCCTTTCTCTTTGATGTGACCGCCATTTGCTCCAAATATGCCCAATCATCTTGTTCATAATTAGTACCAAATGTACTATTTGTGATCGATCTAAAATCCCGTTCATCTTCCATACGCAACCCCTCATGAAAAGCATTTAACAATTCCCAAAGAGCAATACCGTGATGAGGACAATTTTTAATCATTATGTTAAACCTCTCAAATGCTTCATGAAACATTTCACCTGATTGTTGTTGGAAAGTTCTCAAACTCCTTCTTGCATCATTGGTCTTTTGGGCCGTGTAGAATTCTTCCAAGAATCTTTGTTGCATCTCGGCCTAAGTGTAAATGGATGCGGAAGGTAATGTGTAAAACCATCTCTTTGCCTTATCTTTCAACGATAATTGAAACAAGACCAACTTAACCTCATCCGACGTAAACCCTTGACCCCCAATTTTGTTGCAAATTGAGTCATATTCCAAGTAAAAGTAAGGTTCATCCGTTGCTAGACCCTTATACTTTGATCGACTTTAGAGGGAATTGGTCCTCACCTTAAATGTCCTTCCTTATTGATTGCGAGGAATAACCACCGGAGATGGATTGTTAGTGATTATTGGTCAAAAAGGAGCTTCAATCCCCCTTACCATCTCTCTTGCACGCCTTCTTGGTACCACCCATTGGTACTCTTGGTTGACCCATTTTCCTATAGACGTGCCTTGAGGCGCAAATTGTTGAAATTGTGGTTGGGACATTTGTTGTTGAAAGGTTTGATCTTGTTGTGGCCCTTGTGGTTGCACTTGTTGTGGAGCTGGTTGTTGTTGAATAACTGGGCGGTTGAGCTTGCTGTTGAATAACCGGTGGTGGTTGTTTATTAAGTTCTTGCACCGGTTCCGTTTGTTGCCCTTGTGCATAAGAAAAATTTCCTTCATTCACCTGTTGATTTGCATCACCCACCATGTAGTAACCTTCCACTTCATACCCCTCAAATTCACTGTCAAACCCATACCCATAACCATCACCTCTTGTTCTTGAATATTGCATGAAAGGTGGGGGTTGATATTGATAGCTTGATTGTGGTTGTTGAAAGGTTGGTTTTTGGTTTTGTTGAGATGATGATGCACCGAAGGTAGGAAAAATGTTGGAAATAGGTGGAAATGTTGATGATGTAGAGTAGGTGAATTGAGCATTTATGGGTTCGGTTTTGTGAGTTGGTTTCAATTCACTTGATGAAATATTTATGGTAGTAGTAATCGGTGGAGGTGAAATTGGTGGAGGTGTGGATGGCAATGTTTGACCCAAAGTGGGAGCTGGTGAATCCATGGTGCTGTATGATTCTGGTTGAGAACCAAGAAGCTTGTTCTCCCTAAGTATCACTCGGTTTCTTCTAAGTCTCCGTTCAATCTCAAGATCAAAAACTAGTGGAGATGACCTGCCAGAGCCTCTAGTATGCATACCCTGTAAGTACCTGCACACTAACACAACAAGTGTAAACTCGAAAATAACAAACAAAAATTACAAAAGCTAACACATGTTGCGCACTACTCCCCAGAAACGGAGCAAAAATTTAACATGAGGTAGAAGACTCACTAAAAAATAAACCAAATACAACTAATTAGATAGTGAAAAGTGGGTGTCAAACACAGAGAGTTTGTGGAAAATGTGTTACTAAGTAGCTTTGTAATCTGACTATATTAAATTAAACTAAATTGCATAAAAAGTAAATTCAAAGATTTATTTGTTTTGTTTGATTACGAAAATAACAAAAAAATATCTAACGAGTTTAACTGAATCAATAAAAATAATGCTCTCAAAATTTGACGTGAGGTAGAAGACTCACTCAAAAATAAACCAAATACAACTAATTAGATAGTGGTAAGTGGGTGTTGAACACAGAGAGTTTGTGGAAAATGTTTTACTAAGTAGCTTTGTAATCTGACTATATTAAATTAAACTAAAGTGCATAAAAAGTAAATTCAAAGATTTGTTTGTTTTGTTTGATTAACGAAAATAACTGAAAACAATTTAACGAGTTTAACGGAATCAATAAAAAGAATGCTCTCTTCCGATTTCAGGTTTCCAAGATTGATAATGTTAACTTTTACTTTTGGGATGAACTACATAGACATAGTTCGTAAGTATGCGTTTGATTGTGATCAAAGAGGACTAACTAATTGGATTGTAAAAACGCAAGGTTATCAATCGATAATAAGTTATCACCCTAATTCCATTCCAATAAATCCCGATTGCCTATGGCACCAAGAGCTGATGGTCAAGAACACGAATTACTCTATAATAACAATTACTAATCAAACTCAAAATCACCATAGCAATATAATCATAAGATCAAACTACTATCCCACAAATAACATAAACAATTAACAAACATTCAATTGAAAACCTTATAATTCAGGAGAGAACACAAAGGAATTTAGCCACACATGATTTGGTTCATCATTCATTCAATCAAAGTATGAAAATGCAAAAAATCAAGTCTCTAATGATTACCACACTCACAAAATTCATCCTTAGGGTGTTCTCCAATGTTAGATTTGTGAAAAGACATTGAAAAACGGATTAAAAAACTAAGAAAAAGGCAGTTATAGCTCTCGGACAGTGGCCCACGGTGACCACCGTCGCCCACGGTCCATGCCAAGGTGTCCAAGAGCTCACGGTACGGAGAAAACTGTCATTTTCGTGCGATTTTTACCGTGGCCCACGGTCCACACCGTGGTCCACGGTGGAGCTCTTTCTCATATTCATGTTTTCTTCATAACTTTCTCTTTTCAACTCTGTTTTCTTCACCGTTTTCGCCCACGTTCTCGTCATTTCATAACCTATCTCCTTATACCTGAAATTATATGGGTAACCATAGGCAACTAATTCAATGAAATTAATTGGTTAAGCATATGCATTTATATCTTTTAGCTCGCTTAACGGATTCCCTATGGTTCACCCGTCAGGATGGCAATGAAACCCGAACCTGATGGGAATACCCGAATCTTGGCATAATTGGGACGGGTAGAACCCGTTCCATTAGGGTTTGGGTTTATTTTTGCAATTTTTCGCGGGTTTGGGATTTCTAAAATACCCGATTACCCGATAACATTAACCCATTTACACGATTATATACACGATTAACTTTATTTTTATTATAATAATAATAATTATTATTATTATTAGTATATATTGTTGATTTGGTTGTTTGTAATATGTGGAAAACATCAAGTAGATACTTGGTTCGAATAAAGCGAGGCTTTTAAATTCATTGAAGGGTACCTAGCTCAGTTTCAAAAAAAAAAAATAATAAATATCAAACATGTATATATATATGGATCATGATCATGTGAGAACTATTTTGAAATTGAGAACTTTGAGAACCATTTTAGACAATAAAAAACCCAAAATTTTTTAAAAAAAGTCATAAACCATAAAAAAACGCAAAAATGAAAAAAGTAAAAAAAATCAAAATTCTTATTTATCATCCCGGGTTCATAAAAAAAACGTCCTGGTTTTGCTAAATTATACACATATGTATAATATGTACATATATGTACATACATGTTTTTTTAATACACATATGCATAATTTAAGGTAAATTAAAATGTACGTATGTGTACATTACGTAACTAAAGATTAAATGAAATTATTCATATGTGTATAATACGAAGTTTTTTATTTTTTATTTTTTTTATGAAATTGAAATGAAAAATAAGAATTTTGGTTTTTTTGTTTTATAAAAATTTTTAGAGGTTTGTTTTGTGACTCAAAATGGTTCTCAAAGTTCTCAATTTTCAAAGGGTTCTCTAAAAATCCTTACCATATATATATATATATATATATATATATATATATATATATATATATATATGAAACTTGTTTAGGCAATTATGTGAGGTATTTTATGATAATCATTGTTTATTTGTTTATAATCAATTAATTATAATTTCTCAATAAACAAATTATTGGACCGTTTTCATTTTCATTAACAAAATTCATCTTCTCATGGTAACAAATTGACAGCAGAGATAGAAAGTTTAACCTCATCTTACCCCAACGACTTTTCGCGATAGGCTTCACCTTAGGAATTGTACGCGGCGGTGGCAGGCACTTCGATGACGTAACCACGGTGACGGTTGAGGATAAAGCCTTAGATAACGACATATAATGAAATCATTTGAAGGGAATTGTAAGGCCCCGGTCCCGGTGCCCTACATCTCATGTCGGATTTGCTCACAAATACAATTCTAAAAATCAGAGTTAATTAAAACTTTCGCGGAACATAAAACTTTCAATAAACATTTCACATCATTTCAAAAACATGTCTTAAACAAACATCTTTTGTTTTTCATCAAAAAACATCATTCATAAATACATCGTAAGTCTTCGGATTCCAGGTTCTTATTCTTCTGCCATGTGTCCTACTCAAGCTAGTTGTCTCAGCCTACTCACCTGCGTGCATACTAAAGTCAGCCACGCTGAGTGAGTTCTAGTTAATCAGACAATATACAATACATACACTTACCTTCATATATGCGTCCGAAGATACATATTAAATAATTTACTTACTACCTTTCTTTCATACATTCATTCATACATACATACATACATACATACAAACATACATTCATACATACATACATACATACATACATACATCAATCCATGCATGCATGCATGCATACATACATACATACATACATACATCAATGCATGCACTCATGCATGCATACATACATGCATACATACATACATACATACATACATACATACATACATACATACATACTTTATTACTTCCATACTACATACATACTTTATTACTTCCATACTACATACGTACTATCTTTTCTCTCTCAGATATTATTAGGGTTTGATCCCTTTCCTTTTCTATCTCAGATACTATTAGGGTCTGATCCCTCTTTTCTTGTCTATCTCAGATATTATTCGGGTCTGATCCCTCTTTCCTTGTCTATCTTAGATATTATTAGGGTCTAATCCCTCTCATTTTCTATCTCATATATTATTAGGGTATGATCCCTCTTTCCTTGTATATCTCAGATATTATTAGGCTCTGATCCCCTACTTCTCTATCTCAGATATTATTAGGGTCTGATCCCTCTTTCCTTGTCTATCTCATATATTATTAGGGTCTGATCCCTTACTTCTTTATCTTAGATATTATTAGGGTCTAATCCCTTTCCTTCACTTCAATCATACATACATCTCTTCACATGCCCTTTTCATGGAATACTTCCTTACATACTTCTTATATCATTTATACACATTCGCATATCATACCCTTCATACATATATCATTCATACACATTCACATATCATATATGTCGGTCACGAATAATCAATCACACTCACAATCAATGTCACAACCCACACAATAAATGTGTCAACAAGAGGGTTAATGACGGTTGCTATTTTAGGTAAGAAAACTGTTTGTTAACGCCAGAATCAGAAACAAACAGAATTTGCGTAAGGATTTTAAATGTTACTTAACACAAACAATCATTCAAAAGATTTCCAATAAATATACAAGTTCATACAAACGCAAAATCAATTAGGGTTTCTTGTTTGAAAAGTTTATCCATACAATCCTAGGACAGCCGTCACACTCAAATAGGAATATTCGATTAGGTCTAAAAAGTGTAAAGGCTAAAATCCGTCTTGTTGTAGGCGTGCCCTAAAAAATTCTATTCATATGCTTGCCACCACCTGACAGCTGTCCTGTCTTCCAAGAAACCCTAATGATAGGTACATAATCAAATTACTTATTTAAAATTATACTAAGTGTAATAACAGGTTTTCCGAGTAGACTTTGTATTAGTTGTCTTCTCCGAGTAGGCATTGTGCCTTTTTGTCTTTTACGAGTAGACCTGGTAACCTTGAAGTGTGCTGGAGAATAGTTCTCCGGGTAGACTTACTTACAGTATTTTCCATAGAAAATACTCACCTAGCAGACTTCAATCTTCTTGATTATATCAAACTTTGCCCGATATAATCTAACGAGCAAACTTGTTCTTCAGAAATCCTTTCAACTCCTTGTTAATGAATAACTTATTAGCAAAACAAAGTGTGCTAGTGACACTTTAGCTTGCTCGGAGTTGAACCTTTCCCGACGAAGTCCTTAGAATTATTCTTTATCAACTTCCCTAAAGCATGCTCGGACCACTGTTTTATTAAAGAATACCTTACTAGATCTTCCAAATACTTGGCTTTAAAAGCTTAGTTAGCCAAGAGCCTACTCGGAAGTAGACCTTGCTTGGCTATGAAGAACAACCTTGCTAGACATAGTGAACCCTGCTAGGATTGACACTAAAGAAGACTTCTAGAAGATAACCCTGCCCGAAAGGCAAAATACCTTGCTAGGATAAGTAAAACCTGCTCAGGAGTCCAAGTGTGTTTGGATTCCATACTTAGCCATTTCTGAGGAGTGTTGAGAAGATTCAAATCTCCCTTAATCATTCTTAAGTCATTTCAAGTCAAATCTTTGACTCAACACTCTCCCCCCTGGATTGGAATACCTCAGTTGTCCCAAAACACCTCTAAGGTTACATACACTTAGTCAAAATACAAATCGAATTAAAATCAAATTACATAATCAAAAAGTCAAAATATTACATATTCAAATTCTGTCCGTAGACACTACAAATCAAACCCTATTCTAAGAATCATCTTCTTCTTGCGTTGTAGGCTGCTTGTCTTCGATCAACTAATACAGTTCCTGCCCTTTGCTGAAAGATAGATAGAATTCGATAATGGGGGTGATTCTCAGGAATCGTTATTTTCATTATAACCCTCAAATCTTCTCTATGCTAAAAGGTCAGGTCTTCATCATTTTAGATTTTTCCCAAGATAAGTCCATCTGAGTTTCGAAGAATGTTGTGGCCATCATTTTATTTGTATTCAATTTCAGCAATATGGCCATTCTTCTGGACTTCATGGTTTGGGCATGTCATTCTCCTCCTCATACTTATACATGTATTCATATTGGACAAGGGATTGTTGTTTCTGACTTTTGAAAGATAATTATATTCTGCATCCCTTATCCTCCTCATAGGTGTCAATCTTCTAGTCCTCTCATGTTTGGTCAGTTCCCATTTCTTCTTTTGATTCAGCAGAGGAAATCCCTTCTCAGCTTCACCTTTCAGGTACTTTGACAACTCATTCTGTTGTCTTCCGGCCAACTTTATGGTATTATGATAGTCACACAATTCAAGACTGGCCATTTTCTTCAACTGCTCTCTTTTGAATTCAGCAAAGTCGTATTTGAAGATTATTTCCCTTAACTGTCTACTTTGTATGATTACTTTCAGAGTTTGAGAGACTGAGTCATAGTAGAGTGTCATAGGCAGATCAATATCAGTTTGGGGCCTTTCTCCCCTTTGAGTTCCTGCCCTACTTGATTCTCCCCTGCTTGTTGATGGGTATTGCCTTGAAGCAGAGGGCCTAGTTGGAATTGACTTCATAGGTTTAGTAGGACCTGATATTGCAATTGTATTTTTGTACATTGCATCAATCAACTCAGCAAAAAATTTAACAAGATCAGCAAGATTTTCACCTGCATCTCTGTGTAATCTTGCAATCATCTCTAAAATCCTTTAACCCTTCAACTGTCCAGCTGGGACAAATCTACATCCAATAAAACTTCTTGGGTTCGCACCTTCTAACAGAACTTTCTCCCATTCTGCTTTCTCCATATTGAATAATTCTTTCAATTGTGCTTTACCCAAATTGTCAAAAACTTTCTCATTCATCCCTTTCTATTTTACCATCTGATCTCTCAAAATCTGAATCATTTCCTCATTATCCCATGGATCAGTGGGTTCATCCAGTTCTGGTTTCACTTCCATTGGGATAGGAAATTCTTGCGTTTCAGCCCTATTTGATTCATTTTCAGCCTTTTGTTTCTCTCTCAAAGTTATGATTATTCTTTTCTTTGTAGGTGGCTCAGGTTAATCTTCCCTTGATTGTCTAACAGAGGGCTCAGGTTGATCTCTCTTTAATTTGTCTTTCTTTTTTACAGTCTGTTATAGTGAGATTCAACAACAGTTTTAGACAAGCTGTTCACCAATTCTGGTGCCATACCTCTATCAATCAAATATCCACACTTCCCAGCAAATTTCTTTGTCAATGCTTCAAGCTTCTCAGCCAAAACTGCTTTTCTTGCAAATTTTTCTTTCTCATCTCTCTCAACATTTTCTCTTGTTGTATTGTAGGCTTTTTCAAGATCTTCAAATTTGAAATGAGATAGGTCTTTTTCAGAAAAATTGTGTTTTCTAAGATATTCTCTGAACTTTAGACTATCCCTGTTCTTCTTTTCCATCATTCTCTTTATAGTATCCCTCTCTCTGTCCAATTTTCTTTGTAACTCTTCATCAGTTAGTGAGGCAAGATCTTCAAATTTGAATCCATGACCGATTAGCTTTATAACCAAAGGATTTTTCCTTTTAGCCTCATTCAAGCTTTGTTGAATATTTTCCCGTTGTTCTTCTGTCATTTCTACTTGTGGGGATACAATATCAACCTTATCAGCTGTATTATCTTGGTTATCATCATCATCATTGTCATCTTCAGTTGTATCATCCTTTTTCTGTTGACTCATTGACATCATCAATCTTTTCATCATCATTTGGCAAGTCCTCAGGCCTAATAATCTGAATTGGAACAGGCCTTAAAGGACTTTGCTGCTCCTCAGGACTCTCAACAAAGTATTCATTTTAAGTGTCCCATATAGTACTTTTTGTTGATTTGTCCTCACCTTGATCATACTTATCAGGTCTAAACCTCTTTCTTGTATATTTCTTTCCATATCTCGCATCATCCTCACAATTCCATTCAGAAGGGTTTTATCTAATATCTTCCAAAACTTGTTTAGCCCATTTCTTAACAAAGATTGAGGCTATAGATTCACCAATAACTTCATAATCTAGCTCCATATTAGAGTCATTCATCGGCTCAGCTGTTGATTTGGTTTCATTTTGGGGTTGATTATGAGGTTGACTGAATACACTCAAGACCAAAGCTAATGAGTTATCCACCTCTTCAGCTCGTTTCATACAAATCAACATGTCAATCACCTCCTGATCCTCTTCCACTTCTTGATCTAATGTTTTGCAATGTTGGCTTGCTCAATTAGTGTTTCCTGCTCTGCCAGCTCTTCTCTAGTCAGGGTTAGGGCAATATATTCCCTCTCCATTGTTTCATTCATGACTTGTTTAAGTCTTCTGGCAGCAGCAGTACTTTCATATTCTTCCTCCTCATCAACATTTGCCTTAGTAGGCTCATCCTCCTCAACAGCAATGGCTTTCCCTTTGGCTAATCTTCTTTTCTTATCACTTTCAGTTTCTGAGGGAAAGTCATCAATATCTTTCTCTAAATTGTCCATCCCCTCATCATGCTCTACTCTCTTGGAACCTATTTCATTTTTTTCTGGTTTGTAACTACAAGTTCCTCAGTAGCAGCTCCATCATCCATCACAACATTAGTCTGCACATCGGTGGCAGTCATAACATCTATCACAACATCAGTTGGTACATTTCTAGCAATATCTGTTGTGGCCACTTGATCAGTATTCATATTCTCCTCTTCATCCTCCACATCCTTCTCTTTTCTCAACACATCATCATCATTTCTTTCAACAATGTTTAATACTTCATTATTCACATCATAATCTTTTTCTTGACCCCCAGATTTGTTAGCTTCATAATCTTCCTCAAATATCATTCTTTCACCACTCTCCTCATCATCACTCTCATCATATATATTCAGTATACAGGTCAAACCATCAGTATCAACTGTTTTAACCCCTATATCCACATTCACATTCTCCTCATTCACCTCCTTGTCAGCTCCAGTTGCCTCATCATGTGAAATATTCTCCCCCTGTTTTTGGGCAGATGAGGTCTTCTCAACCTCCTGCTCCAGGGTTTGAAACCTTGAAAGTGCTTGGGCCAACTGAGCCTTTAAGTCATCATTCTCTTCTCTTAACTCAACATTTTCTCTTCTTAAATCAATGTTTTGACAAATCAACTCAAAATTTCTTTGTAACACAAATATATTAGAGGGGAGGGTGTCAGGTAGTGAAAAAGTAGAAGGTTCAAGTAAAGGGTTGGATCTGTTGGAGAGTTAGGTTCACCAAAAATGTTTTTCAGTTGTTGAAGGTAAGGGTTGGTCTAAGGTTTGGGAGTTTGTTGGAGATGTGATTGGTGTGAATGGGAAGGTTTGTAAGTTTGTGGGAAGAGGTTCTGAAATATATGGTTCATGTCTAGGCTGGGTTTCAGGTGGGGTTTGGGTTATGTTTTGAGGTGGGCTTTGGTTTAAGGTTTCAGGTGGTGTTTTTGGTGGGGATTGGGTTAGTGTTTGTAGTGGTGAGTGAGGTGGTGTGGCTAAAGCTGTGGATGGTGGTTTTGGGATCGGTTGGTTCTCTCCCTGAACAAGTACATCATCAATCAAGGCTCCTCCAGCCCAACCTTCATTTCCATCCCCTGCATCTCCATCATCATCACTTTCATCACTTTCATCATCCTCCATCTCATCATCCTAGATCTCATCATCCTCCTCTGAGCTCAACTCATGTACAAGCTTAATTTCCAAGTCATGGTTCATTGACCATGGAAAATTATCAAACGTAGTGTTTGGATTAAATCTGCTGGTACTTACCAGATTAGCAATTCCTTTGTAGGTGTTGGGATTCTGCAGGACATGAGTTGTACCCATTATGGGTAGATCTTGTAACTCACGGTTGAAAATTATTTGCAGAAATCTTGGATAAGCTAAGAGTCTGTCCTTTTCAGCTTTCTTCAAAATGCCTACCATCCCATCAAAAATCATCTTGGAGAAATTTAATGGTAGATCATAGACAATAGCAACAGTGGCATTTGCTAAGTCACGACTCATTAGAGTCCAAGATCATTTTCTCGGGGGCAAAGCCCTGGATCAAATGATGTATCAAAAATCTAAATAAGTTAGGGAACATGCCCTTTTGGAATTGACCTACGTGCACTGTCCCTTGATATCCCATTGTTTGCACAAATATTCTCAGCAGATGATCAGTGTTGAAGTTGATTGGATTGTGGTTGTCATCATGCAACTGCAAGCATCTTCTTATTAGACGTTCCGTTATTTAAATTTCTTGCCTTGCCACGGTAGCCTCTATCCGCCTACCGTTTATATCATCAATCAACTGGGCTGAGCGCCCAAAATCAAGCGAATGATTTCTATAAATGACTGGGTACTCTGTCAAGGAAAAACAGATATTTGATCTTAGAAACCACGTTATCATCATAGCCACCTCCGCATTATCAGGAGTAATTTTCAACAAGGCACATATGTTGTTCTTTTGTTCAAATAGATATCTTGGATTTACTTGATTAGCTATATCTGAACACACAAACAGACATATTCAAAGCAGAAATTAGTCCTAAAGTTCACAGCTTTAAGTAATTTCAAATTATAATTTGAAGAAAATAAGAAGAAATTTCATTAAGAACATGATCTTCGACAAATTTATAACCTACATACATAACAGAGAGTTAGTAAATATGCATAATCAAAGCCCATTATGACTTAATCGTTGTCATAAAATACTTAATTAAAGCTTACCGAGTCGGAATACGTGGGTTGGTAAATTAGTGTTAGGGAATTGAGATGATTGCAATTAGGCGGTTGAGTTTCTGAAACGAGGGTGAGAGAGAAAGTGGGAAAACGTTTCTCTAAATCCCTCTTATATACTTTTTTGAAAGTGGGTTTGAAATGTATTTTGTCGTGTAGTGAGTTAATAGCTGTCAAACAGTACTATTAACCATTTAAAATATTCACATTTAGAACCTTGCTCGATAAATTTCATTTACCAAACCTTGCTTGGAAAAGTTCATTTTAGTATTTACAAGGCTTGCTAGGAACCTTCCACTTTCCTAAAGCTTGCTTATTTCAACAATTAAAAATATTAAAAATAGATCTAAGTAAAATGAAGAAAGCTTACTCGAAATACAAAATTGCTCGAGAATTGAATCACTAGACATATAATCAAGTATAAAATATCAAGTAGGCAACCTTGCTAGGAATCAATTAAGATACCAAAATAAATTTCTCAGATATACTTCTAATTAGAAACCTTACTCGGAAAGATCAAACTATCACAAAATCTACCCGAAAATGTAAAATTGTTCACTAATATTCAGTCAAGTATACTTTGATGTAAAGTATGCAAGAAAGACTTCAAGAATAAAAAGTGTGCTAGATAGGGTTTCTAAACACAAAGTGTACTCGGAAAGTCAAGTTTTGAAATTACCAAGTATATTAAGGGAACATTTGAAAAATTTCAAAGTGTGCCCGAAATATAAAGTGTGCCTGGAAAATTAGGTTTGCCCGAAAACACTAGTAATTTCAAAGAATAATAATCACAAGTAACATATTGCTTGCTGGAAGTGATTTTAAACACTAAAACAAACACCTAAGTGTGCTAGTAGGTTCAAAATAACTAAAGCTTGCTAGAAGATCACATCTAATCACAAAGCTTGCTAGACTGACTTAAACAACCTATAAAATAGTTAAGTTTCCTAGAAAGTTTAGAAATCAACAAAGATTGCTAGTGAACAGTGCAATCAATCATACCAACTAGTTTGCTAGAAACAGGTGCACTTTCAAACAAATCATTAAAGTATGCTTGAAAGTCCTAACTATATAAAAGCTTGCTAGTAAACATCATATTCAAACGTAAACAAATATCAAGCTTTCTCGGAAAGTTAAATTTCAAGTAAAATAGTCAACTCTACCCGAAAAATGTTAAATACTTCAAAGCATGCTCGAAGTTGATAAACTTAGATAAAAACATCTAAGTATACTCGGAAAGGTTATAAAATATCAAACTTTACTCGAAAATACATATTCAACCTTTTTGAAGGTAAAATGCAACACTTTTTGACTTAAACACAATATCAGTTATATTTATCAATTAAAATCATTGTTTAAGAGCAAATGGTGCATTAAGAGATCAAAATTCAGTCATGTTTCATTTCAAAACAGTTTTTTCCTTTTACTGATCTAAAATAACCGAGCTTGAAAATGATGTTCAAGAGTTGAAAAGTAAATTGGAAAAATTTAGAAATTCATCCTTTCTACTGAATGAAATAATCGAAGTATCTGGTAAAAAAAGGTTCTACAAAAGGTTTAGGCTTTGTTAAAGTTCCTCCACCATTTCATGATAATTATTCCCAAAATCCGTTTGTGAGAAAACAAGAAATCATTACTAAACCTATTATTCATGAGGACAAACCTAAAAAAGACAAAATCATTGTTCAAAATTCAACTCAAGAACATCATATTCAAAGTAAGAAAGTCTTTGTTGAGAATGTAATCATTGAGGATGTAGTTGAACCTGAAACTGTACACAAAAATCAGAACATTCCACGTTCGAATAATATCTTATGTGAACCTCAGGAATTTGAGGAAGCTGTGTATGGTTCAAGTACATCTAATGTGAATTTGAAAAAACCTACAAAAGTGAATACAAAGAAATTAGTTAAACCAAAGATTTCTGATGAGGATTTGATGTGTTTCATTAATCCAGCTTCTTTTAATGAGAACACTGGTCGTGTGTTTAAGTTAAAAGTTCTTAGCAAGGTATTCACTGAAAAAGACATTCCACTTAATTTAATCAAACCAGAATTGGTTGAGAGTGTCTTTATCAATGAAACTTCAAAAGTACAAGACCTTGAGCATGCATTTTCTAAATCAAAAGTATCAAACACAACAGATGCATTGATTAAAGCTAAACAGTTGTTAAATCTCGTGAAGAAAGTTCAATTTGTTAATTCAACAGGAACTGATATGTTATAAAGTTTTTTTGATTGTTCTAATCTTGAAATTTTTTTTATGAAAAAGAAATCTGTTATGTTTGATGACTTGAACAAAATGCATATTTCTAGTGTGTCTCATCAACCTTCGGTTGAAACAGATTCTGTTAAACCACAACATACGTTTTTTTGACATGAGAACTTGCTTTTTATGTGGTGAACGTGGTCACGTTGTAAGAACCTGTGGAGTGGGGAAATCACAGAATATTCATCCGTTTATCAAGGAACAAACCAAACCCGTTCCTTTGGTTAAAGAAATTCTGAAAAGACCCATGTCTTGTGAAGATGAGACTCACGTCATGTTTTAAAATGTGAATTGTCACACCCGGCCCTGAGCGGCGGAAACAGCCGGGCGCGCGCGAGTGGGAATTGATACTTAAGCACGGGCCATTGCAAACATTCAAAGTAAGATTTACATTCGCATGAAAAGTTTAATACAAATACATTACATTGTTTAAAAATTACATAAAAACATCCAAGTATAAAAATTGTTGAAGATTTCCACGCCATATCCCCATGCGCGGCGGGAACAACCACGCGCATCGAAGGGATAGAACTAAAATCTTCCAAAAAGCTAGTTTAGATGTTCAGCGTGAGGTGCTCTAAGTGTGACTCCATGCGCTACCTAGTTATCTCCTGAAAGACACGTAAAAACATTTGAATCAGTATAAACTGAGTGAGTTCACAAGTCTTAGTAACTTGATAAATCGTATTGCATCATAATCTTGATACAAATCATTCTGAAACATAATTCTGATAGCATCATTAAAACACATGCTTGGTAAAACATAGTTATATCAACATATTCTGATAAAATCGTTCCGCGGGTTACGCGCGAACATTTCTGGGAACTGTGCTCGTCTATGCAAAGTGGCGCTGCCACTACGAGCTAAAATAAGTAATACCGTCCCGCGGGTTACGCGCGAACGTTTCAGGAACATGTGCTCGTCCATGCAAAGTGGCGCTGCCACTACGAGCTAAAATAATAATACCGTCCCGCGGGTTACGCGCGGACGTTGTGCCGGAAAACAAGGCGCTCGTCCATGCAAAGAGGCGCGACCCCTACGAGCGGGTTCCAAACCCATAGTACTGCCCCATGACCATACTAGGCACTCGTCCATGCAAAGAGGTGCGACCCCTACGAGTGGGTGGATCAAACCAGCAGTCCCTACCCTTAGAGTTCCAATGGTAAAGTGATCACTTACTCGAGTTCTAGCGCACATACATCGAAAACCTTAGATAACCGTTTGCATTACTCATCATGAAACATAACTTAAACTCATAATCGCTTGCATAGCTTGTAAGTATACCGTGATAAAACATTATTTAGGTACGTGTCCCTCGCCCCGAAAACAGTTTAAAATAGTGAAAATAGTGAAAATAGGGGCTGTGAGACTCACCTGTGGTTCTTGTTAAGGGATTAATCGAGATTCGGGTTTTCTTGGTGTTGGCCTCGGAATTGAAGGTCTAGAATACGATTAAATAACAAGAAGTATATATATTAAGATCAAGAAATAGGAGAATATAAGGGTTGGAAAGTAGATCTCAAGGTTATAACCTCGGCTTACCTAGTAACTGGAACGGAATCGAAAATAACGGATGCTCGGGAGATGATTAGTGCGAGTTTGCAGTTCTTTGGAGTGTGTTTTGAGTGATAATTTAGGTTACATATTTATAGGCAAACTCAAGGGAACACAATCCCTTGCTTTAGGGGATTGAAATCTTTTCATATCTAGGTGTAATGATGATAAAGTATGGAAATTATTATTGTTTATTGTTTACTTAAAAGTGGAGGAGTGGACAAAAGATCTTGATTTGATTTGGACAGGACATGCAGGTCTGGGGTTGGTGAGAACAGGGTGGCTGACAGTTGACTTTTCATGTTACAGTGTGCTTTTTCAGGTACTTTTATCAGTGTACAGTAAAAAGTGGAAAATCTCTGAAACACGCTACTGTTTCCTTTTGGGCGGGAGTAATCTCCTTATGTCTGGAGAATAGACTAAGTGTTCTGTGCCATCACTTTGTGCGCATAGCTTTCTGCGTGAAGGACATTTCTTTGCTGCGGGTAGGTGCGTAACCTTCTCGCAGTTAGGGACATTGAGTTTCATTTGTAGATTCTCCAGGTGGTCTTGGTATTTCAACATAGTGATCAGTCATGTTGAAGTCAATTCCATCTTGGAGCTTCAGACAAACTAGCTCTCAATGTTCCCGCCATGCGGGGAGGTTAGTTCCCTTCCGCACGCGCATAAACGATGTAGGATGCACCCGCCTTAGCATCATGCGGGATGGTCAACCCATAGACAACATAACGTTTAAGTTACATGAAAACATAAAGCCAAAACATTCACGCATGGCGCATATAACATATGCTCACGCTGGTTCTTAACATGGTGCGCTCGCGCAGGGCGCACATAACAAATGCACGCGCTGACTAACATGGCGCGCTCGCGCAGGGCGCACATAACAGATGCCCGCGCTGACTAACATGGCGCGCTTGCGCAGGGCGCACATAACAAATGCACGCGCTGACTAACATGGCGCGCTCGCGCAGGGCGCACATAACAAATGCACGCGCTGACTAACATGGCGCGCTCGCGCAGGGCGCACATAACAAATGCACGCGCTGACTAACATGGCGCGCATAATATTTACAATCACCTAATTATTAGGTTGATTACTTAGTTTAGGGGATTGGGAATTTACCGGGTGTCACATTCTCCCCTCGTTAAACGAATTTCGTCCCGAAATTTAGGAGACGTTGCTGGCAGAAGCCATGTTCTGGAAGAGGTGTGGGTATTTCTTGCGTATTTGGTCTTCTCTTTCCCAAGTGAATTCAGGCCCACGCCTCGAGTTCCATTGAACCTTTACTAACTCGATTTTGCTCCTGCGTAACTTTTGTTCTTTCCAATCGGTTACTGCTATAGGTTCTTCTACGAAGTGCAGCTGTTTGTCGATGTGAATCTCTTCCAACGGCAAAATCAACGTTTCGTCAGATAGGCACTTTTTGAGGTTGGACACATGAAACGTATCATGAACTCCACTGAGTTCGGCGGGTAAACGGAGTTTACATGCAACCGGACCGATCCTTTCCAGGATCTCGAATGGTCCAATGAAGCGCGGATTCAACTTTCCTCGCTTGCCGAAACGGGGGACTCCTTTCCATGGAGAGACTTTCAAAAGTACTTTATCCCCTACTTGAAACTCCAATGGTTTCCTTCGCACATCTGCGTAGCTCTTCTGTCTGTCGCGCGCTGTCTTAAGGCGATCCCTTATCTGAAAAATCTTGTCTGTTGTTTCTTGGATCAATTCTGGACCAGTCATTTGCTTGTCACCCACTTCAGCCCAGCACAGTGGGGATCTACACTTGCGCCCATACAAAGCTTCGAACGGCGCAGCCTTAATGCTTGTGTGATAACTGTTGTTGTAAGAAAATTCAACCAATGGGAGATGAGTATCCCAGCTACCTTCGAAATCGATTGCGCACGCGCGTAGCATATCTTCCAATGTCTGGATTGTTCGCTCGCTTTGCCCATCCGTTTGAGGATGATATGCCGTACTCATGTCAAGACGAGTACCTAAAGCTCCTTGTAACGATCTCCAAAACCTTGATGTGAACCGACTATCTCTATCAGAAATGATGGACACTGGGACTCCATGTTTTGAAACTACTTCTCGAATATACAGTCGGGCTAACTTTTCCATCTTATCGGTTTCCTTGATCGGCAGGAAGTGCGCTGACTTAGTTAGCCGATCCACAATAACCCATATTGTGTCATAACCCCCAGGTGTCCTTGGCAGTTTGGTGATGAAGTCCATAGAGATTTGTTCCCACTTCCACATGGGAATTTCTGGCTGTTGAAGCAACCCTGATGGTTTCTGGTATTCAGCCTTTACCTTCGAACACGTCAGGCACTTACTGACATACGTCGCGATGGCGCCTTTAAGATTGGGCCACCAATACAGCGTTTTAACATCTTGGTACATCTTGTCTGCGCCAGGATGTACGGAATACCGCGTTTTGTGAGCTTCGTTCAATACCTGCTCACGCAATCCTCCCTTGAGAGGGACCCATATGCGGTTAGCGAAATATAGATTGCCGTTCTCTTTAAGTTCCAAATTCTTAACCATACCCCCAAGGCATTCGTTTTTAACAAACTCTGGTTTCAAGGCTTCTTGCTGAGCGTCTCGGATGCGGGTAGAGAGATCTGCGTGAATGGTCAACCTTAGAGCCTTGACTCGTAGCGTTTTTATTCGCTCCTTCCTACTTAGCGCGTCTGCTACCACATTCGCCTTTCCAGGGTGGTACTTAATCTCACAATCATAATCGTTCAACAACTCCACCCATCTTCGTTGCCTCATGTTTAAATCCTTTTGATCAAATATATGTTGAAGGCTCTTGTGATCCGTAAAGATTATACACTTTGTACCATAGAGGTAATGGCGCCAAATCTTTAGCGCGAAGACAACCGCTCCAAGTTCTAAATCATGCGTTGTGTAGTTCTTTTCATTGGTCTTGAGTTGGCGTGAGGCATACGCTATGACTTTGTCTCGCTGCATAAGGACACATCCAAGTCCCTGATGTGAAGCGTCGCAGTAAACAACAATGTCATCCATCCCCTCGGGCAAAGACAAAATTGGCGCACTACATAACTTCTGTTTCAACATTTGAAATGCTGTTTCCTGATTTTCGCCCCAAACAAACTTCTTGTCTTTCTGAGTTAGCGCGGTCAGGGGTAGAGCTATCTTGGAGAAGTTCTCAATGAAGCGTCGATAGTAGCCAGCTAGTCCTAGGAATTGCCTCACCTCAGTTGGGGTTTTTGGCGCTTCCCAGTTTTTGATGGCCTTGACTTTGGAAGGATCAACGTGAATTCCTTTCTCGTTTACAACGTGACCGAGAAAGTGAACTTCTCTAAGCCAAAACTCGCACTTGGAAAACTTCGCATACAACTTTTCTTTCCTCAACAATTCCAAAATCAATCTCAGGTGTTGCTCATGCTCGGCCTTGGTCCGCGAGTAAATCAGAATATCATCTATAAACACAATCACAAACTTGTCCAAGTATGGTTTGCACACGCGGTTCATCAGATCCATGAACACAGCCGGCGCGTTAGTTAGCCCGAAAGGCATCACTAAGAACTCATAATGGCCGTATCTAGTTCGGAAGGCTGTTTTCGGCACATCTTCCTCATGGACCCTAAGTTGGTGGTATCCTGACCGTAGATCTATCTTCGAATAATAACTGGATCCCTGCAACTGGTCAAATAAGTCGTCAATCCTCGGTAAGGGGTACCGATTCTTGACTGTTAGCTTGTTTAGCTCCCTGTAGTCAATACACATTCTGAACGAACCATCCTTCTTCTTAACAAACAGTACTGGAGCTCCCCAGGGTGAAAAGCTTGGGCGTATGAAACCCTTATCCAATAGTTCCTGTAACTGATTGGATAGCTCTTGCATCTCAGATGGAGCTAATCGATAAGGCGCTCGAGCTACTGGCGCAGCTCCTGGGACTAGATCAATACGGAACTCGACTTGTCGCGGCGGCGGTAATCCGGGCAAATCTTCAGGAAAAACTTCTGGAAATTCGCGCACTACTGGTAAGTCTTCAATTCTTCGCTCATCTCCTTTCTTCTCTACGACATGCGCCAGGAAGGCGTAGCACCCTTTCCTTAGGCACTTTCGCGCCTTTAGGCACGAAATCAGTTTCGTCGCAACTCCCCTTCTTTCCCCTTGAATTACCAAGGTTTCTCCGTTCAACTGTGGGATCCGAACCTGCCTCTCATGGCAAATAACTTCCGCGCGGTTCTCAACTAACCAATCCATACCTACCACAATGTCAAAACTTCCCAAGTCTATTGGCAACAAGTTAATATTGAACCCGTGACCTCCCATGACTATAACACATTGTTCAGTTCTTTCGTTCGCGCATAACTGCCTACCATTGGCTAGTTCTATAGTATAAGGCGTGTCTAGTCTACTGGTTGCTAGGCCTAGGGAGTCTTTAAACTCGGCGGATATAAAACTTAGGTCAGCGCCAGTATCAAATAAGACAGATGCAAAATGTCCGTTAAGCAAAAACGTACTGGTTACCACATTCGGCTCTTCTTTAGCTTCGCCTGCGCCGATCACAAAAGCTCTCCCGCGAGCTTGGTTCCCCTTTTGCGGGCAATCCCGACTAAAATGCCCTGGCTTCCCGCATGCGTAGCAGTTGTCGCTTGCTCCAGCGTCTCTGACACGGCAATTCATCGTCTTGTGCCCTGGTCTGCCACATTTGGCACATTCGATTCTTGCGCATTCACCCTCGTGGTGATACTTGCATTTGTTGCACCATGGGCGAGGCCCGCTGTATCCTTTTCGTGGTGGCTCCGCGGCCTGAATCGCGTAAACCTTTGCGCTTTCCTGCTTCTTGAACGGTGGTTGCTTGGAGTCAGACCCTCGGTGGTGAGAGTTCCATTTCCTCTTGGGATCAGAGGTTCGCTGCTCGATTCCGCGCGTAGTCAACATACCTGCACGGATCGTATCCCTTGTAAGGGTGATGGCCCGCGCTACCGCCTCATCAAAGGTTGGAGGCGCTGCGGCGTTGAGCGGAACCCTAACAACAGGAGGCAACCCAAAAATATACCTCTCGATCTTCTTTTCCTCCGTGTTTGCCATGTCTGGCACCAACTGGCAAAGTTCGTTGAACCGGTTGTTGTAGGCGTCGATATCCGTTCCTACCATGGTGTGGTTCCAGAATTCCTGTTGTAGACTCTGGATTTCTGCGCGAGAGCAGAACTTTCTCATCATCATCTCCTTCAGTTCCTCCCAGGTCTTGTGGAGAGCAACTTCTCGCCCCAATGTTTTCGTTTGAAGCTTCCACCAAGACGAAGCTGCCTCTTGGAACATGCAGGTCGCATAAAGGACCTTCTGGTTCTCACTACATCCGCTAATGGAGAGAACTGTCTCCATCTTGTCAATCCAGTTGTAGAGCCCAATGGCCCCTTCGGTTCCCTTGAATGGCCAAGGCTTACAGGCCATGAATGTCTTATAGGAGCATCCTTTGTCCAAGGCTCCTGATTCGGGTTCTGGGGTCTCATTCTGACGACCCTGACTTGATTCGGCCTTGCTGGCCTCATGTGTCGCAATCGCTTGCGCGATTATTTCCGCGAGTTCCTCGGGTGTCATGGTAATTCCTTTGGCTTTAGTTGGAGGCATTCTTGCTTTAAAAGAGTGAAAATATATCAAACTTAGCGCATGTACTCTGAGCACATAATGTTATCATTAATTACTAGACAGTGTGACCCGTGTTCCTAAGTGTGTGTATAGTTTCTTTTGAAAATATTCTTTGAAAAATATTTCATGCGATTCCCCAACGGTTATAGTCTAGGTTAAAACTTCTTTTCCTAGTTCGCTATAACCAGTGCTCTGATACCAATCTGTCACACCCGGCCCTGAGCGGCGGAAACAGCCGGGCGCGCGCGAGTGGGAATTGATACTTAAGCACGGGCCATTGCAAACATTCAAAGTAAGATTTACATTCGCATGAAAAGTTTAATACAAATACATTACATTGTTTAAAAATTACATAAAAACATCCAAGTATAAAAATTGTTGAAGATTTCCACGCCATATCCCCATGCGCGGCGGGAACAACCACGCGCATCGAAGGGATAGAACTAAAATCTTCCAAAAAGCTAGTTTAGATGTTCAGCGTGAGGTGCTCTAAGTGTGACTCCATGCGCTACCTAGTTATCTCCTGAAAGACACGTAAAAACATTTGAATCAGTATAAACTGAGTGAGTTCACAAGTCTTAGTAACTTGATAAATCGTATTGCATCATAATCTTGATACAAATCATTCTGAAACATAATTCTGATAGCATCATTAAAACACATGCTTGGTAAAACATAGTTATATCAACATATTCTGATAAAATCGTTCCGCGGGTTACGCGCGAACATTTCTGGGAACTGTGCTCGTCTATGCAAAGTGGCGCTGCCACTACGAGCTAAAATAAGTAATACCGTCCCGCGGGTTACGCGCGAACGTTTCAGGAACATGTGCTCGTCCATGCAAAGTGGCGCTGCCACTACGAGCTAAAATAATAATACCGTCCCGCGGGTTACGCGCGGACGTTGTGCCGGAAAACAAGGCGCTCGTCCATGCAAAGAGGCGCGACCCCTACGAGCGGGTTCCAAACCCATAGTACTTCCCCATGACCATACTAGGCACTCGTACATGCAAAGAGGTGCGACCCCTACGAGTGGGTGGATCAAACCAGCAGTCCCTACCCTTAGAGTTCCAATGGTAAAGTGATCACTTACTCGAGTTCTAGCGCACATACATCGAAAACCTTAGATAACCGTTTGCATTACTCATCATGAAACATAACTTAAACTCATAATCGCTTGCATAGCTTGTAAGTATACCGTGATAAAACATTATTTAGGTACGTGTCCCTCGCCCCGAAAACAGTTTAAAATAGTGAAAATAGTGAAAATAGGGGCTGTGAGACTCACCTGTGGTTCTTGTTAAGGGATTAATCGAGATTCGGGTTTTCTTGGTGTTGGCCTCGGAATTGAAGGTCTAGAATACGATTAAATAACAAGAAGTATATATATTAAGATCAAGAAATAGGAGAATATAAGGGTTGGAAAGTAGATCTCAAGGTTATAACCTCGGCTTACCTAGTAACTGGAACGGAATCGAAAATAACGGATGCTCGGGAGATGATTAGTGCGAGTTTGCAGTTCTTTGGAGTGTGTTTTGAGTGATAATTTAGGTTACATATTTATAGGCAAACTCAAGGGAACACAATCCCTTGCTTTAGGGGATTGAGATCTTTTCATATCTAGGTGTAATGATGATAAAGTATGGAAATTATTATTGTTTATTGTTTACTTAAAAGTGGAGGAGTGGACAAAAGATCTTGATTTGATTTGGACAGGACATGCAGGTCTGGGGTTGGTGAGAACAGGGTGGCTGACAGTTGACTTTTCATGTTACAGTGTGCTTTTTCAGGTACTTTTATCAGTGTACAGTAAAAAGTGGAAAATCTCTGAAACACGCTACTGTTTCCTTTTGGGCGGGAGTAATCTCCTTATGTCTGGAGAATAGACTAAGTGTTCTGTGCCATCACTTTGTGCGCATAGCTTTCTGCGTGAAGGACATTTCTTTGCTGCGGGTAGGTGCGTAACCTTCTCGCAGTTAGGGACATTGAGTTTCATTTGTAGATTCTCCAGGTGGTCTTGGTATTTCAACATAGTGATCAGTCATGTTGAAGTCAATTCCATCTTGGAGCTTCAGACAAACTAGCTCTCAATGTTCCCGCCATGCGGGGAGGTTAGTTCCCTTCCGCACGCGCATAAACGATGTAGGATGCACCCGCCTTAGCATCATGCGGGATGGTCAACCCATAGACAACATAACGTTTAAGTTACATGAAAACATAAAGCCAAAACATTCACGCATGGCGCATATAACATATGCTCACGCTGGTTCTTAACATGGTGCGCTCGCGCAGGGCGCACATAACAAATGCACGCGCTGACTAACATGGCGCGCTCGCGCAGGGCGCACATAACAGATGCCCGCGCTGACTAACATGGCGCGGTTGCGCAGGGCGCACATAACAAATGCACGCGCTGACTAACATGGCGCGCTCGCGCAGGGCGCACATAACAAATGCACGCGCTGACTAACATGGCGCGCTCGCGCAGGGCGCACATAACAAATGCACGTGCTGACTAACATGGCGCGCATAATATTTACAATCACCTAATTATTAGGTTGATTACTTAGTTTAAGGGATTGGGAATTTACCGGGTGTCACATGAATCCACGCAAAGTGATTCATGTTGATGAGAGAACGAGTAATTTAAAACCCACATTCGTTCCTACGGAACCAATTTGTAGGAATGTGAACACAAATGTAGTTAAAGCTTCGTATTTGAGACGAAATTTGAAAAGGCCTGTAACTTATTCACAAGCAGCTAAACCGCATTTGGATTCAATCAAAATTAACCCTTCAAGTGAAATTAAAAGGGTGCCCAAAACTGAGTCTTGGGCTGCCTTTTCAAAGTAATCATTTTACCTCTGTGTACAGAGCTCATCCAAGACTATATCTGGATAAAACTGGATTATGGATAGTGAATGCTCTCGACATATTACCGACAACATCAACCTTCTAACAAAGGTCAAGAATATTCAATGAGGGTATGCAGCTTTCACGGTTAATTATGGGGGAATGATTACAAAAGAAGGAGATGTTTCAAATGGTTGTATTACATTTGAGAAAGTTAATTATTGTGATAAAGTGGATCACAATATGTTGAGTGTGTCTCATATTTGTGATAAAAAGTATACCGTAGTATTTACTGACAAGGAGTGCATAATATTCAAACCAGGATATGTCATTCTAGAAGATATGGCTGTTATGCGGTCTCCTCGAACAAATGATATTTATGTATAGAATTTGAGTACTAAGGTATATACTTCTATTAAAATGTGTTTTGTCTCAAAACCAACTAAGAAAGACTCGATTCTGTGGCATAGGCGTATGGGTCACATTCATGTCAAAAAGATGAATTATCTAATGGCCAATGATTTGGTTGATGGGGTTTCCCTGAAACACTTCAAGCTAACCGATCACTGTGTTGCATGGAAAAAGGACAAACAGAAAAAGAAGTCACATCCGTCTAAGTTAATTAATTCCATTGATACTTCTCTAGAACGACTTCATATGGATTTGTTTGGTCCTGTGAATCATGCGAGTATTGCTGGAGATTGGTATTATCTAGTTGTCACGGATGACTATTCAAGATATCAGTGGGTGTTATTTATGAGTTCTAAAGATCAGACACCTGTTCTTGTTCAAAATCTAATGACAAAGATCGAATCATTGTACAAACACAGGGTGAGACGTATTCGGAGTGATAATGGTACGGAGTTCAAAAACATTGTATTGGATTTATTTTGCGTTGAAAAAGGAGTTCATCGAGAATATAGTGCTTCATATGTACCTCAACAGAACGGTGTTGCTAAAAGGAAGAACCGAACACTGATTGAAGCTGCAAGAACAATGCTAGCAGATTCAAAGCACCTTATCCAATTTTGGAATGAGGCTGTGAACACTGTTTGCTACACGCTTAATCGTGTTCTAACTCTAAAGAAGTTACAAAAGACAAGTTATGAGCTTCTAAACAATCGAAAACCTAATTTAAAGTTTTTGGAACCATTCGGGTGTCAACGATGTTGATTGTCATCGAAAAACTACTATGTTGAAGAAAGATGCGGGAAAATTCGAGGAAAAAACAATAGAATGTTATTTCTTGGGTTATGCATTACCTAAGAAACAGGTCTTCAATTTTACTTCGGGTTGTGTTGAATAGTGGTACCATTATGATTGTCAACGATACATAACACCTCCTGCTGGAAAAGGGCCTGATTGGATGTTTGATTATAAAAGCTTATTTAATTCGTTTCCTCCAATAGTTGATCAACCTGATGAAGACTTGGTGCGTGCTTATTTAGAAGATCAATTTTTAACACCAAGGTCTTCAATTTCTAATTATGATGATGCTACACAAGATGATCTTCCTGATACGTACAATGTTATCTCTATTTTGTCAGATAATGGTCATTTTGTTGATTCCTCTTTAGTTCCATTTCCTGAAACTCATGAGACTGGTGAATCGTCCCATGATGCTGAAGAGAATTTGACAATTTAACTGATAATATTGTTGTGCCTGAGAATCCGACACTTTGGATTCACACGTATCATCCTCATGACAACATCATTGGTGAACTCGATGTTGGTGTGCAAACATGTCATCAGATTACTACATCAAGTGACGTTAATGTATTGTGTGCGTATGCAGATATGCGTTCATTGGGAATCATGAATCTCCCAAAATATACTTGCTTTTTGTCTCATATAGAACCAACAAGTGTTCGTATGGCGCTTAAAGATTCTTCATGGGTAGAGGCAATACAAGAAGAGTTGCAACAGTTTAATCGACAGGGTGTTTGGGATCTCATTGACAAGCCTGCTAGAGTTAAGAAGCCTATTCCGACCAAATGGGTATTTAAATGTAAGAAGGATGATCGTGGGGTCATTGTCAGAAATAAAGCACGTTTGGTTGTGCAAGGGTTTCATTAGCAAGAAGGCATAGAATACACGGAAGTAAATTCTCCAGTTGCTCGATTGGAGGCTATACGAATATTTTTGGCCTATGCAGCTTTCAAATATATTAAGGTTTATCAAATGGACGTCAAGAGTGCGTTTCTCAATGGGGAACTTCATGAAGAGGTATTTGTGTTACAGCCTTCTGGTTTTGAAGATCCAGATTATCCAGACCGTGTTTACCTATTGAACAAGGCTCTTTATGGTATACACCAAGCCCCCAGAGATTGGTACAGCACACTTGCTGACCATCTAACTGATAACGGCTTTAAACGAGGAACTGTGAACTGCATTCTCTTTTATAAGAATGTTGGTGATGATTTGATCCTCATCCAGATATATGTTGATGACATCATATTTGGTTCTACAAACGATAAGTTGTGTAAGGAGTTTGAGAAGTCAATGCAGACGAAATTTGAAATAAACTCGATGTGGGGATGAATTTCTTCTTAGGGTTGCAGGTTCATTAGTTTGACGCTGGAATTTTTATTCATCAGACAAAATATGTGAACGATGTCTTGAGCTGATTCAAGATAACTGCCGGAAAAATCCCTTCGACGCCTCTTCCTATGGGTCACAATTTGTCACCGGACGAATTGGAGGATACCGTTGATCCAACCCTTTACCGAGCAATGATTGTTTCTTTAATATATATAACTGCTTCGCGTCCTGATATCATGTTTGTTGTTTGTTTATGTTCTAGGTATCAATCGAGTCCCTGAGTGACTCATCTGGCAGCGGTTAAACGGATACTTCACTATCTGAGGAAATCCTGACACCGGGTTATGGTATCCCAAGGATGATAGCTTTGAACTCACTGCGTTTTCGATTCTGACTATGGAGGATGCAAGATCAATATCAAATCTACTACAGCGAGTTGTCAATTTTTAGGAAGTCAGCTTGTTTCCTGGAAGTGTAAGAAGTAGACAACGGTATCCACTTCAACCGCAGAAGCCGAGTATGTGGCAGCCTGGAGTTGTTGTTCACAGGTTCTTTGGATCCAGCAACACTTGGGGATTAAGGTTTAAAGTTTCTTACTACTCCCATTTTTATTGATAACTCAGCTCCTATTAGTATCACCAAGAACCCCGTGCACCACTCTAAGACAAAGCATATCGAAATTTGATATCATTTTATCCGTGATTGTTTTGAAAAGAAATTAATCGATCTTGAAAGGTGCACACAGATTTTAGAAAGCTGATATGTTTACCAAAGCTTTTGACAAAACGCGTTTTAATTTTTTGCTTGGTTTAAACGGATTATTTTATTTTTATTATTTTGGTTTGATTATTTTATGGTTTTGGGTTTTGGGGGAGAAAATGGAAAAATACAAAACATTAAAATAATTGAAAATTCAAAATATTGTTGGTACACGGTTTTGTCTTCTCGAGTCTTTGTAACTTATCCTTTGTAATTTATTATTATTTTAATGTTAAGGGGTATTTCTGAAAAAACAATCCCATTTGTTATGTAAAGGCTAATTCGTTAAGGATGTTTAACGAATGAGCCCATTCTCTATTTGTATAGTTCATTCTTTAAGGATGTTTAACGAATGAACTATAATTGTTATCTTGTACAGTCCATCGTTAAGGATGTTTAACGAATGGACCTTAGTTCGTAATGTGTAGGTTCCCAGCCGGATCTACACGGAATATCTCGTTCTACGTAGGTGCGGAATCCCTACGTAAGACGTTACGAGTGTAGAAGACGATACGAGCTAACACGATTAAACACACATTACAATAAACAAAGACTCGTTATATTGCAACCGTAAACACGTGATATCAATCACAAACACTGGACAACTCGATACAATGAATAACTCGATCCCTCGTTCAACACATCTCTAGCCGTAACCTAATGCATATATATCACGACAACTTCGCCTGGCATGTTCAGGCGAAGTTGTCACTAACTTCGCTTATCTAACAAGTTCGCCTATATCAGCGAACTTGTTAGCTAACTTCGCTTAATACAAAATACTAATTCAAACGACTCGATTACAGACACTATATACTGAACTACTGACATCATGCACCAACAGACTCCCCCTTGGCAGTAACTTCAATCTTTATCTTCAAACACGTGTCTTGTAATCTTCAACAATCTTGTATCTTCATCTTCAAGCATGAACTCCCTCTCGTACACATACCGAAACAACTCTTTGATATTTCTTCGCTTCGTTTTTCCATGCAGGAATATAAAATATCTTCTTCTCATTCAGCACCTGCAGATCAGCTTGAGACAAGTTCACTAGATGCATCGGATCATAGACTCTCAGCAGCTCTTGTTCATCTTTATCCTCCATTACTGCTTCAGCTGTCTCACAATCTACATACCACCACTTCAGATCTTTCAGCACATCCTTGGGCATTTGTTTCATCGACACTTCTTTTAAACACCGGATCGGCTTATACTTCATGATCATCCAAGGCTTGCCATCTGCTCTCAATCCTCTATCTTTGTCTTCGATAAGTTTTCCCTTTTGTGGTTTCAACAGCTCGAACTTCTTCTTTTTTATACTTTCCTTCCAAACAATCTTCCCAATGACTCTAGCCATATTATCATCACTTCTGTTTATTAACCCCAATCTGGCTAAGTCTTTCACTTCACACTCAGGTAAAGTATTCAACGATCTCAACAGCCTTTTGAAGTACTGAACACCATCATATCTTTTAATAACAAAGAGCCTCAACTGCTCATCATATATCCAGCAAATAATCCCCTTTCTCGATTCAGCATAACCTCTAATGTTGTAACTCTTCTTAAACATAGTAGGGACCGCCGGTTTCTTCGTTTTTACGAACCACTGAGCATAGCCATCTTTCCATCTAGGCTGCTCTTCCCATTCTGTCTCATCATTTCCAATCTCTTGACTCATATCTGCCTTATCGACTTCCGGAATCTCATGCTCCACATTCTCCTCTACAATCTCTCCCTCTTCTATCTCATTGTCAATAACAATCTTTGCACCAATCTTCTCTATCTCTTCCACCGGTAATACATCCTAATCACCTATAAACTCATCATCCATCTCCTCAACGTCCACTACCACCACATCATCACCTGTACCTCCAGCCGCACTTGTTGACTCCCCCTGAGATGTGGAAGTCCCAAGAGCTTGTTCAGTTCTTGGCAACTCTCCACCTGCACCTTTCGATGCATTGGGATCATCGTCTCTATCATTTCGCTTCTTAGTCCTCAGCTCATCGCCTTTACAGCTCGTCTCCCCCTGAGATGCCAAGAACTCCTTCAAAGCATCAATGATTTTGCCATGTTCTATCAGCAGGGACGACTGTATCTGATTCTCTGCAACGAGGCGTTGAATAGCATGGTTCTGGATAAGATTCACCCTTGACTGTTCTGCCACGACCCGTTCAAGTGCTGCTATTCGTTCTGAGTCTTATAAGGTTGCATCGAAATCAAACCTCAGATGAGATATAGCGTAAACGTAACCGCAGGTGGCAACGTAACTGATAATCCTGCAGTTGCTACAACCGTCGACTCAATAAATCTTGCCACGACCTCCGTTGGAGTAAGAGTTGGAGGTGGCAACGATACAATCTCAGGAGCCGAAAGTTGGAATGTAGTGGGTGGGAGGCCGAATGCAGATGAGGTAGCCACCACGGGAACATCCGTGGCGCTTGGCCTTGTAACTTGTAATGATGAAGGGACCATTGTCATACCGGACAGTGCGGGTGGGGTGAAACGTACCACCCTCAAGCTCTCACCAGCTCCCGATCCTGCACCTGTCCTCTCCCTTCTTGATCTACGAATTAACTGATGTACTTCTTCTTCAAAATCTGACTCGCTGTCATCATCAATTCTCTTTCTTTTCCCATGAGTTCGTTCTTGAGTTACCAAAATCCGTCTCGCTTCGGCCACATCATCATCAGAATCAGAGTCAGCCACCGTTGTAGCTGCCCTAGTCACATTCACACTAGTAACCCTTTCAACTGAGACTTGCACATTTTCCTCTGGATCAACCCTCTCCATATCAAAGAAACCTTGACCACCAAATGCAGCATCAAGGTTTACATTCTCCTCCGGTGACACAACAGGAGCAGCAGGTATAGCTTGAGGTGCTCCAGCCTGTTGTGGTGTCGGGTCCCGAAACTCGGCTGGCACATACTCCGGGTTGATCAAGTACCAAAATAGTGGAGTATGTCGAGTACGGAGCTCAGGTTTACTCCTTGCACTGGAAGATCGGCATTGGGCAAAGATCCTTTTACTCACACTTTCTACATATCTAATTGGGCGGCGATGAGGTAGCGTTGGAGCAACATGATTCATGATCATCTGAATGAATCTTGGATACATAATAAATCTCTCACGCGCCATCGCTCTTCTCTGTCGATCTATCTCGTAGAAGACCATCTGACTAAAGCTGTAACGCTTATTATAAGTCAGAGCAGTCATCGCCGACTGCATGGTCGCGCCCATCCCATCAGTACCAGCCTTTCTCCCTGACATGCACACGATCATGACATGCATGAGAAAGCGCCACTGGTCAAGCAAGAATCCCTTCCTTCTCTGAGTATCTCCCAAGGGACCAGAATATCCCATTCTCAGAAACGCTCCATCACGGAATGGAGCCACAAAATCTGTCGGGTCATCCCTCGTCTCATCTCCAAACCGTAAAGCCGCCCGGATCTGTTCAGATGAGAACTGAACAATCTGATTGTTAACCGTTGCACGCATCACCGGGGGCTCGACTCGACAGTCATATTCCAAGGTCTGCCAAAAATCCTCGATGTTTGGCAAGGATATCGGCAGAGTTGTGGTAATCGCGTGGAATATACGCGAGCGGAGTAAGAACGTGATGATCTCGCGGAAATCATCAACACCACTCGCGTCCGGGTCTAATGTTATGTACATGTTATGACCCGGGAAAAACTGTCGCTGGTTATCACCTCCATCATCACCACCTGCGCCTCCTGCTCCAGCTACAGCAGCCATTTCTGCAACAAACAGGCTAAGTTAGAGAATCATCGAGGCAAATCACAAGTTCGCCTCTTACCATGAGCGAAGTTATGATTTATTCTGTATAGGCGAAGTTAGAGGTGGGGCGAAGTTGGGAACAACTTCGCCTCAACTTGAACTTCGCCGGATAACTGTTAAGTAAAAAGAGCCAGGCGAAGTTAATGATAACTTCGCCTAACCACAAAATCGCCTCAAATACTGTTACATAATTAATTATCAGGCGAAGTTAAATCTCAGGCGAAGTTACGGATAACTTCGCCTAAACTGTAACTTCGCCGAATATGAAACGGCAACAGTTAGGTTTTTCGAACGAGGTGAATAGGGTCAATTTCAAGATAGCGGACTCCGTAAAACTTGATTTTATGATGATCTAGACGTTTAAGTTGATTATGAACACGTAATGACAAGTTTAAAAATCGAATGTAAGGTATCGAAAGTCTGAAGTCAGGAAATGGGTCGATATGACCTTTGAATAGCATCAATTACGGTGAATATTTGACACAATAACCCTACACACCTTTAATCGGATTGAAATCGAGAATGAAAACAACACAGAACGGAGTCGAACGATAAGTTCGCTTAGCGTTCTGATAATAAGTTCGCCGGGTGAGTGGAAGATAAGTTCGTTGGTTTAAAAAATAATGAACAGTTTGACCTTAAAACTTCTTTATATAGGGTCAGAGTTATACAGGCGAAGTTATGGATAACTTCGCCTATTGCAGGCGAAGTTATGCACAACTTCGCCTATTGCAGGCGAAGTTATGCACAACTTCGCCGATATTAGAATTTTACAAAACAAACCCCATAATTTGAACAATTTGCAATTAAGCTTTAAAACAACCTTTAAAGCGTTAAATGATACGATCAGGACCAAGTAACCAGGTATAAAATCATACAACTACATAAGTAGGAAAAACTTTTAGAAATTAAAGTACACGGGATCAAATTTCAGTCTCGACAGGGACTACCATGTTTTAGAAAAGATCCGAACAGGAATCATACTAATTACGTGACTGTCACACAGATCCGTGTTCAGCTGTATTATGACATAAAGAAACAGGTTGTAAGCAGGCAAATAACTTAAAATGGTTTTCATCGTTTATGTGATACGGGTTAGGTTCAATTAAGCTCAAAACTTAAGTGGACAACAACTCAGAGATTATGATGCGTCCTATCTATTCTCAAAGCGTATTTGGCTTTCCCCAAGTCACCCCGAGTTGACCTTGACCCGTAGAGTCTGATTAAATAGTAATTACTCATCGATCTTCAGACTCTTCTTCCCGTTCTCTATCTTGAATCTTGATTGAGAAGTATGAACATTATAAACTCTAGAATGTCTCAATAACACATTTTTTTTTTTACACAACTTCAGAGTAGTAAACAACTGCAAGTCCCGAATCTGGATCACTGCAGTTTCTTGACACGCTATCTTCACGGGAACCAGAACACTCACGGGCTCGTGTATGACTGGTAATCGCTTTTCTGCCTATTATTCGGAAAGATATATATGGAGACATACACAACTTTTAAGGAGTTTCCACGTAAAATCGAGTAGATTTAGTTAGTATCACTTCTACTTTTACGCACCATAAGAAGCTACCATGACATACAATGACTGTTCTAAAGTCTTTTAGGCCTAATAACTTCACTAGTTAAGCACACAGAATCAGTATTTCTATCACTTTCCAAGGTTGGATCAATTTTCTGTTAAACATAGTAAAGGAACTTCTTACGAAGTAGTAGACTTGAAAAATAATTTCATCTCCCAAAAAAATTTTAAGTTCTATCGCCCCGATCGAATTGAAGTTTTCAGATAAACGGCTATCCTGAAGATCCAATGGATCAGCTGGACCGACCACATACAAGTATGTGTCCTTCTAACTAAGTATGATCGACTAATTTTCAGCGAAAGAATAAAAACACATCATAAACCGCCCCGGTCACTTTCAGTCATCTGGTTAATGGCTATCCTCATAGTCTACACGTAGAAATGAGGACCAAACATATCCGAAGATATGTCCTTCAAACTGAGGCAACCGACATAATTCTAAGCGATAGTGTTTTTTTTTTTTTAAAACAAAGTCACAAAACACGGTTACTCGGGATTGATCATCCCATTCAGCTCAACAAGGTTTTGAAAACGTTTTTTGTCAAACGCTTTAGTAAACAAGTCAGCAAAATTATCTAACGTATCAACCTTTTCGAGCACAATAAGTTTCTTCTCAGCACAATCCCGTATAAAATGATGACGGATGTCAATGTGTTTAGTTTTACTGTGCTTTACGGGATTATTAGTTACTGAGATAGCAGCAGTGTTATCAATGCAAATAGGAGTATGAGTAAAATTCAGACCATAATCGCGCAACTGTTGTTGAATCCAAAGAACCTGGGAGCAGCAGTTTGATGCTGCCATGTATTCTGCTTCACAGGTTGAAATGGTGACTGAGGTCTGCTTCTTGCACTGCCATGACACTAATCTGCCTCAAAGAAACTGACAACCACCTGTTTTTGACTTCCGATTCTGATTGCTACACCCGCGTGATAATCCCGAACCACACAATCCTGAGCAAAAGCTCTGATACCAATTGTAGGTTCCCAGCCGGATCTACACGGAATATCTCATTCTACGTAGGTGCGGAATCCCTACGTAAGACGTTACGAGTGTAGAAGACGATACGAGCTAACACGATTAAACACACGTTACAATAAACAAAGACTCGTTATATTGCAACCGTAAACACGTGATATCAATCACAAACACTGGACAACTTGATACAATGAATAACTCGATCCCTCGTTCAACACATCTCTAGCCGTAACCTAATGCATATATATCACGACAACTTCGCCTGGCATGTTCATGCGAAGTTGTCACTAACTTCGCTTATCTAACAAGTTCGCCTATATCAGCGAACTTGTTAGCAAACTTCGCTTAATACAAAATACTAATTCAAACGACTCGATTACAGACACTATATACTGAACTACTGACATCATGCACCAACATAATGTATGTACTCCATTCGTCAT
>NW_027498372.1:0-142366 GCF_021521415.1 Bidens hawaiensis | reverse complement strand
ATTACCGGGTGATGAAGGTTTATGTAAATCTTAATTTAACCTCGTGTTATCATGTTTTGGATTACCATATTAGTATCATCGTAATTGCAATACGTTTCCGAGATCCTTTGTGGTCACTGGTTTTGCTATGTATTGTTGATTATTCTAGTATTGAACTCCGATTGCAAATTTGACTCTTCTTGAAGTTCTTGGTTATTTTGACCATGACTAAATAAGTCAAAGATTAAGCTTATTTTGGCCATTCTTTTTGCTTAGCGAATTGGAACTAATTCGTGTCCAATTCGTTAAGCAATGCAAACGAATTAGAATAGCGAATCAACTTTAATAACAAATCAGATTTGTATTCGTTAATTACAACGAACTAGATGTTAGTTCGTTTTTCATAGTAATTCACTACTTCTTCTTCGTTATTTATTTACTTGATAGCGAAACAGATGATTCATTATCACAAGTTAACGAATCAGCCTGTTCTTAACGAATGGCATTTCTTTTTATATTATTGTATTTTTAAAGTTATTTAAGATTTATAAAATTATTTACATATATATTTATTAATTATTACTGATTTTCGACGTTCTTTATTTAGAACTATGGCTGATAACATGGACCAAGATCCACCAGTTGCTGATCAACAATAACAACAACAACAAGATTTGTCGTTATCGTCGTACGATAAGAAGCATAATATATGTGCCTTCGATGGTACAAATTTTGCAGATGAGAACATATTTGGAGGGTTATTAGAATTCTTATGATGCTCGTGTATTCATTATTCCATCACTGCAAATCCAGACGTTCGTTTCAGTATCGTTCGTCAATTTTGGAATACGGCGAGGTATGTTGAAGTTGAGAATCACATTGAAGCCACAATCAACCAAACGACTATCACTATTGATATTGATGTAATCCGACGTTTTCTTCGGATTGGAGATAACATTGATCATCCGTGTGAGTTTAATAAAAAGGTGATCAAGGGTTTGTTTCGTCGAGTATTCTACAGTGGTGATATTGAAGCTTCTATGTACAACAAGAATGGATTATGCCCAACGTATAAATACTTATTACATGTACTAATCCATTGCTTAGGAGGTCGAAAGGGTGGTTTCGATGAATGTCGAATTATGCTACAATCGGCGTTTGTCGCTCTGATCCTGAGCAAGAACTTCAATTTCTCAGAAATGATATTTATCATCTTAAGGAACAATGTCTTCAGACGCTTCAAAGAAAGAAGTTTCTTATGTATCCTCGGTTCCTCCAATTAATTATTGATTCCTAATCTGGTTATAGATCAAGCCATTGTGAACGACGTGATGCCGCTTGAGCATATGACGGCTGATACTATTCGAAGGATTAAAGTTTACAGGAAAGATCCTCATTCGACCAAACGTTTGATTGGTCATCTGGTGAATCCAGATTATATATGCCCTTACAATGATCGTTGGATCCATGACGATTCGGATTCTGAGCGTGAGGAGGGACCAGGTGGGAATGATGATGGGGATGGTGGTAATGGTGGTGATGGTGATGCTGCTATAATTGAACAACAAGCAGCGGTTGGCGGCTTTAGCTGCTACAAATACCGCTCAGCGCAAGAGAAAGGGAAAAGAGTTAGCTACTGAAGGATCGACTAAGCAACGAGTTTCAGCTGGTGCTGGCGTTTCTTTTGGAGTTCGACCTCCAAGTTCGCCCGTTTCTCAAAGACCGGTGGTGTCGCTTACTACTAGCACCCCGTAACTCACTTTGACGACCATGCTTACATCTGATCCTAGGCTTGGTATTATTCTTCAAACTGTTTTATCTACAATATCAAGGCCTACAACTGCTACATCGGTGGTTTCTCCTACACCGACTATGCTGCCTCCACAACCAATGGACTTCTCATTTTTTAGGCTTAACCGACCTCAAGGTCCTGTTCAACCTATTCCAGCTTCGTTTCTTGCCATGACACATGATCAACAGATGAATATGGTTCTGAGTCTACTTCAATTATATGAAAATCAAATGTCTGCTGGCCGTATGACTCAAGAATGCATGATGGACAATCAACGAAGGCTGATGGGATATATCTCAGGGGGTGATGATCAAAGAGCAAGAGGATCTCATATTGCAGTTAACATGCAAGGATGATGCACTTAAAAAGCTCAAGAATGATGAAGAAGATCCAGATGAGTCTGGTGTAGGTGGTGAGCCTAAACAAACTCACAGTTCATCCTCAGGTGCAGGTACGAATGCTAGTGACTCGGGCAAGCAGATTACCGTTTATCATGATTCTACTGCTGCCAAACCTATTGAAATGATTGAAGCTAACATCGTCATTTTTGTTGATGGAATGGGGTTAGTTAGAAGCGTTGTGAATCGGGATGAGATTGAAGAGGGATAGTTTGTGGAAAGGTCTCTAACATGAGAGCAGATTTCATTACTGCTTGGATTAAATGATAATGAATTGACCGTGTTAGAAGCTGAGGCCGATTTTGAGGTCGAGAACGATGAAGAGATTTTAAATGATCTGACCATTCAGATAAATACGACCTTTATTTATGAAGATGAGGAGGTTGAGGTTGAAGATGTTACAGCTGAGGAATACCCTGATCTGTTTAAACACACCAATGTTGATCAGGGTGCTCCAGTATTTACTGAGGAAACATTCAAAGCAGCTTAGGATAATTTGGATAAGGTATCAAAGGGTAAACGTGTGGTTGACACAAGAGTTAATTCGATTTAAAACCCGAATGATGCTGACATTCAAAGATGGTTTGGTTATCGAAGTAAGAAAGCTCCTAAGATTATTGATGCGTATCGGTATGTGGATTAGGAACAGAAGGATGAAGCTATTGCTCGTGCTAAATCCAATCAAATGACTTCATTCAAGACCGTGTCAAAGGTTCAAGGTGATCTTATCTCTTGCTTATTTGATTCTGATTTGAAAGTGTGTATTGTTAAATGGGAGAAAGGGATCCAATATTATGAGAAGATAACTGATGTTCTCTCATTACCACGTTGGTATGTTCGGACCCTTGCGTGTCGACCATTTATCAACCGTGGGGGTGATCGAATAGCAGATTGGTTCCATCAACATCTGCTATTTGAGGTCAACCATGGGTTTAAGTTTCTTAAGCCACAGGTACCTACCCATAAGCATATTAATGAGATTGACCCGAGGACTGGCTGGAGAAAGTTGATTCTTAAAGTAAAGCCGCCAAAGACCTTGAAGCGTGTGCCAGTGAAGACGTTGAATCAACATGTGTCTTTATCATTCAACCGCTGGTACTACGACAACCGAACTGGCGTGGCCGTCATTGTCCCGGGTAAAGGGTTAAAGACCGAGCTAATCAAGATCATCGATCCGATGTGGCTCGTGAACTTGACAAAGACTGACAACGACGTGCTTTTCAAGAACAAGATTTTGTTTGAGCGCAGTGAAGACTATGATCGTGCAATGCAGTTTCAACGCGTTATTCAGGTATGTCATGAGCATGGAATTCACAGTTACAGTGATTGGCAAATAAAGCACTTCAAATAAATCAAAATTTAAAAGACAAAGAGCTCAAGACGAGGGGGTGTTTGTTAGTACACGGTTTTACGTCTCGAGTCTTTGTACTTATCGTTAATGTATTTATCGTTTTAATTAATGTATTAATTATTAAAGACATTAATGTAGTTCGTTAAAGTATTGACTAGTTCGTTAAGGATGTTTAACGAACTAGGTTTAAGTTATGTTCGTTAAAGCATTGACTAGTTCGTTAAGGATGTTCCCTCCTGATTCGTTAAGGATGTTTAACGAATCAGGGGGTGATTCGTTATGTTTGTTTCATTTATTGTAATGTAACGAAGTGGAGTCTAGTTCGTTACGGAATGTGTAACGAACTAGATCCATCTTCTATATATAGTGGTGTTATTCCACTGTTAATTTAAGTTTTGAGTTTAGATTATTGAACCTCTGCTCAATTCGTTTCTCTCAAGCTTCATTAACATATTATACATACACATACATACAATTAATATATACAGTTAACATATAACATATAATCAAGTGTAATCATGAACTAGATCCGTAATCGCTATTAATTATATATATCAGATCTGAGATCTGAGGTAGCATAACGTATTCACATAAGTAAATGAAGTGTTAACTAGTTTAAATCATTGAAGTTTGAAATAATGTGTTATAATTTAAAAGTGGGGAAACTTGGATGAACCACCATGACTTTTTGTCCCAATATTAAATCTAAAAAAAGAAATATTTGTGGTAAAGTGGGGAATTGAACATGTTCACGAAATCATCAGGTTTTACACGTTTTGTCCCAAATATAGAAATAATAAGAATAAAAAGTAAATGATGAGGTAATCGGGTTGTTGAAAACATTAGTCCACGTATCACCGTGGCTCTTATGCTTCCAACAAAAATATAAGGATCCAACCGGAACGCTTGCATTCGACAACTTAAAGTATTTACATGTATAACACGGTTCGTTGGCCTATAAGACGAACACTATAATTCAACCATCCCAGGTAAGTAAATCAACTTCGATTCATAGAATCCTTTTGTCAAATGATCGTTTCATAGTGTTTCGCCCTATATGATGGCTACAAACCCGATATAAAGTCAACCTTTAAGGGATCTTAAATAACGGGATCCAAATTAAGTTTGTGATCCATAAAAACAACATAAAAATCTACCTTTTGCGGTAAGGTAAGGATACCTTGGAATACTATGAGAGTGTGTGCATGTGTATATTTTGGAGATTAAATGAAATAAATAAGCAAATAAATATATAAATGTAATGAAGAATCAAGTAGGGTAACACGTATAAGCAACACATAAAAGGACCCTAACACAAAACTATACTAGGCCGTTACGTCTAACCGCCACTCCTATAGTCTTGGCTATGATACCAATCTGTCACACCCCGACCAAAGGTGTGGGAACATACCGGGGTGCAATGGATTTCCCATGAACACAAGACACTATTAAAGTGAAAATATTTAAACAACTCATTAATTTGATTCAATCACAAAAGTAGCACATCTCGTTTATACAAATAAACACCAAATACAAGATATAAATATTTTTCATTCTTCTAATAACCTAGCGGTATCAAGTAGAATGGCGTCTTCAAACTCCAAATCACGTAATAATTAATCCTGTAACAATTCATAAAATAATATTTGTCAACATGAATGTTGGTGAGCAATTTTATAGTTTTGAGTATATATAATATGAGGCGAAATCCACAAACGTATATGAGACTTTAAATAAAAGCAACAATTGCGGTATATAAAAGATAAGTAAATGAGGATCCTTTCAAATCGGTAACAACCGACATACTCGGATAATGAGGCCCTATTCTACTAGCACAAGGCTAAAGTAGTTTGGGGTGCGTATGATCATACTTATTGAGGCTCAACAACAACATAAAATAATCACTCGTGCACGTAAAGCATATGAAACATATAACACACAATAGAGAAAGTATTCTAAGTATCATGCAACCTAGAGTTTGTGGTTTGAGGATCGAGTAATATAAGTCATTCTTTGTTGAATAAGTGTGCATGTTACCCCCAAATTATAAAAATGAAAACCATGGATGAAATGTACTCACGTGAAATAAGTAACTTAACGGATAGTTTGTGATAAATCGGGGAAGGGTAAGTTCAATGGGCAAAACCTATATTAAGAAGGGTCTTGAGTTAGTAGGTGGTTTTAAAAGCTTTACAACAAAACAACTTGACAGGTAAAATATATAATTAAAGTTTGAAGGTTAAAATGTAAATACATAAGAATTAAAGTAATGGTTTTAGAAAAGTAAGTTTACTCGAAGTCGGGTCTCGGTATTTTATTCATTAGTTTTTACTTAACCTTTGTTAAGTAAATATTTGGGTATAATTGCAATATTGCAAAGTTAAATAGATACCAAAACGAGATTTTACGAGTGTTCAGATTTGTCGGTTTAAGTCTTGATAATTGGTCAAGCTCGAAGCCGAAACTCCAAAATGTTATGAGATAACTCAATGAAATCTAAAGAATCTTAACCTAGTGTGTAGTTCTATGAACAGGAACCTCGACGTCCGTTAAGCGAGTGTTTGGTTTTGTCGGTCCAAACTTGTTATAAGATCAAGTTAGATCCAAGATACCAAGTGTTTTGAGAAAACAATTTAAAATTAGTTTATAAAATAGTTTTAGAGAAAAATGAGATTCGGTGGCTCAATACACACCAACATGTCTTAAGCGAGTGAACTCTGTTTAGTTCGGTCTTGGTTCGGTCCTTGACTCACAATAAGACCGAGGATGGTTGCCATAGAACTTATTAAAATGAACTTAGAAATTATAATACACAAATCATAGTTGTAACATATTAATAAATCATTTTAATTATAAAGTAGTTAAACAAGAGTTCGGTTTTGGTTCGGATCTTAACTCGGAATGAAATCGAAAATGGTGGCCAGATATCCAATACCATAGAACTCTTTAAAATAAACTTAAAAATAATAATACTCAAATCTTGTTGGTACATGTTTGTCAGTAGTTCATAGTCTAACGATTGTAATCGAGTCTGTAATGTAATTATGTTTTTGATTATGTTTATGTTTATGTAACGAGCGAAGTTGTCAACAAGTTCACTTAGGCGAACTTGTTGAACAAGCGAAGTTGTTAACAAGTTCGCTCTGGCGAACTTGTTGAACAAGCGAAGTTATGGACAACTTCGCCTGAGGCGAAGTTGTCGTGTTTAAATAAACTGTTCACCGTAACAGTTGAGAGGTCGCGAGTTTTGGTTAGGTTTTCGTTTCAGTGAGAGTTACGTGTCAGAGTCTGTAATAGTGACCTCGTGTCACGTGTTCGGGTTATCAATATAACGTGTTTCGGTTATTGCTCGTGTGTTTGTTTTTTACGTATTCTACGCTCGTATCTACCTACGCAGGGATTCCGCACCTGCGCAGATAGCGACATCCCGTGTACGATCCGTCCAGGAACCTACAATTGGTATCAGAGCCATCGGCTCGATTGTGAGGTTCGGGATTTCACGCGGGTGTAGAAAACGTCTTGTTTGACCTATTCACGGGACGAGTTTTTGTTCGTATTGAGTTCTAATCACTATATACAGTCATTTTCAAGCCTTTACAACGACCGGAAACTGCAGATTCGTCGAAAACAGATCTGAATATTTTCAGTGTTCATCGGGCGAAGTTACTGTTCTTCAGGCGAAGTTGCCGTCACTGAAAGTAGGGTTTCGACGAAGATATAAGGTTCAGCGAAGTTATTCACAACTTCTCTTGCCTCATAAGTTCGCCTCAACGAAGTTATCCTCAACTTCGCTTACCTGATAAGTTCGCTTACCTTAAGCGAAGTTATTCTCAACTTCGCCGAGTCACACGAATTTAAGAATTTTTCCAGCGAAGTTAACACTTAAGCGAAGTTATTCTTAACTTCGCCTTTAGTACTATTTGGACAAATTTTTGAATTTTTCGGGTTTTTGAGAAGATGTCGCAAATTAACATCTCGGAATTGGTGAAAATGGAGGTCGAAGCGGGGTCAGCCACTAAGGCCCCAAGGCTGTTAAAAGGAACCGACTTTGTTGCATGGAAGGATCGGTTTATTCAGTATATTAAATACCAGGATGCAAAGATGTGGGTGTGCATCCAGGATGGATATATTCCACCGACCATGGTGTACGAAGGTCGTGATGTGGTTAAGAAGTACAGCAAGATGGAGGAAGAGGAGAAGAAGATGTACGAAGCCGAAAGCAAGGCTCACGCAGCTATCACTATGGCTCTTCCACAGGAGATCCTTCATACTTTCAGAAAGTATACATCGGCTCGAGAGCTTTGGGATGCTCTTGAAAATAGATTCGAAGGGAACGTGGGCATTCGTGCCTCGAAGATTAAACTGTTGAAGACTCAGTTCTCTGTCTTCAAATATTTGAAGAACGAATCTCTGGATGATATAATCACTCGATATTATCATCTAATGACAGAGCTAAACAACTACTCGATTGCTTACAGAGAAGAGGAGATAGTTGAAAAGCTTCTCGATGCTCTCCCACCGAAGTGGGAAATGTACACAGTTCTGATGAGGGAAGACAGAGACTTTCCTAATTGTGATTTGGAGACAGCAGTAAATAAGCTCAGAACCTTTGAGCTTAATATGGTTCGTAAAGAGACACCAACAGATCAGATTCAAGACCCTGGTATGTATGGTGCCAAACTTAACTCAGGCTCAAGTTCGAAGCCTGAATCTGCTGCTTACTACTCCAAAGGAGAGTCAGGTTCAAACTCTTCTCATGAAGGAAACGTTTCAGTAAACATGAACGGTGATGTTTGCTTTGCTGCTGGAGGTTCAAGTGCTTCGAAACCTCAAACATCCAACAGTAGTTTCTCTCCAAGTGTCTCAAGCAATAACTATTCCAAGATGCCAATGAGTGTCAAATCTGCTGAAGAGCAGTTTGCAGTCTATGCTTCTTTTATTGCTTCATATGAGTACTACATACAGGGGAAGATTGTGGACCCTGCTGTTTTGGATGAGGATTATGACCAGATCGATGCTGATGATCTGGAGGAGATGGATTTGCAATGGCAAATGGCCATGATAGTGAGGCGAGTCAAGCGTTTCATGAATAAGACGGGGAGAAAGTTTGTTGGTGGTAGGCCCGGATTTGACAAGTCTAAAGTGAGGTGCTATAACTGTCAACAGTATGGGCACTTTGCTAAAGAATGCAGAAACGAGAGAGTTGAACGGGGTCATGGCCGGTCTGCACAGCCTACTGGGATTAGTAAAGATGTCAATGCCATGTTGTCTAGAGAAGCCGGTGAATACAACTGGAACTTGCATGCGAATGAAACTGGTGAGCAGGCGAATATGGCTAAGGTAGAAAATGAAGATTGTGAGAAGATGACTAGAGAGGAGAAAGCTACTGGTAAGGAGAAAGCTTTCATGGCAGATAACGATGGTCAACCCTCCGAGGTAAGTTCTAAACTTGTTTGTACAAAATGTGAGAATTTGTCTGAGCAACTTGCTACCATAACTGATCAGTATGTTCGTTTAGATGCTGAATTTAAAACACTTAAAGAAGATCATCATTTTACTAAGGCAAGAGAAAACAGTTACAAAGTTAAAATAAAAGCATGTGAAAAAGATGTCAAAAGCTTAAAAACTAAACTTGCTGAAAAAATTGATGTAATTGACCTAAGTTATGAGGTTTTAGAAGAAAAGACTAAACTTATTGCTGAACGAGAAAAGCAGATTGCTGACCACCAGGTGAAAGTGGTGGAACTGAACCGAAAACTCGAGCAGTTCCGAAATTCCTCAGCTATTCTAGATCACCTCGTTAGTGATCAAGGTACCTCTGCAAAGAGGGGAGGAATTGGTTATCACGAGGTGCCACCACCTTATAACCACAACTACACTTTCAACCCTAGTATTCAGAAATCTGTGGATTTTGAAGTTCCTCAGACAATTCCAATCAAGGTTACATGTAAAGAACCAACTGTTAGTAATGGCGAAACGAGTTCGCCTGTTTCTAGTGTAAATATTTCTGTTACGAGTCCAGTCTCATCGGATTCGGATAAGTTGTCCGAATCAGGTAAGACGAAAGAGAAGGTGGTGTTACCCACTGGTGGAGATAAAAATAAATCTTCTAAAAAGAGTACTCCACTCAACCCGTATGTCCCACCTTATGTGAGACGAACGGCTGGTAACACTGCCTCTTCATCCAAACCAACATTTGAAAAGAAAATGGAGAGTAGGTGTTGCTTTAGATGTAATAAATTAGGACATCTTGTTGCAGATTGCCCTCTGACGCCAAGATACAGAGGTGTGAGGCCAAATAAAACTGAGAATAAGCATCAGTTTGATACTGCTAAAAATGAAAACTTTTCAAAATGCCAAAATGTAACTAATTCAAGTTTTCATAAAAACAAACCACAGTTTTTCAACCAAACCACAAGATATAACACTTTCAATTCACATAGGTTTGGAAGGCATCACACTCAATCTTCAAGGAGATTTCCTAACAGGACTTACAGGAATTATCCTGATGCTAACTTTGGAAAGCCAGGGTACGGGACGTATCGATCCAAGACCAATTGGTCTTGGGTCCCAAGATTCTAATTCTCTGTTTTATTGTGCAGGAACAGTTGAACAGGGCTGCCCACAGTCTTTGGATTGTAGATAGCGGCTGTTCCCGGCACATGACGGGCAACAAACACTTGTTGCAAGACTTAAAACCTGTTCAGGGAGCGAGAGTTAGTTTTGCTGGTGAAAGCGGAGGAAGAATTACTGGTAGAGGTACAGTGTCAAATGGAAGGATGACACTTGAGAATGTGAACTTTGTGGAGGAATTGAAGCACAATCTGCTGAGTGTGTCGCAGATTTGTGATAAAGACTACACTGTCCATTTTACGAAGAATGAAGCGATCGTGTTGAAGCCTGGTTTCCAGATACCAGACGAGTGGATAGTAATGAAAGCTCCACGTGAAACAAATACATATGTGATGGATATGAGGTTTACTGAAATGGCCACGGGAGAATCTTGTTTAATGATGAAAGCAAGCGAATCAGAATCTGAATTGTGGCACAGGAGAATGGGGCACATTCATCTTCGGAAGATGAACTTCATTGTCAAGAATGGGCTTGTGATGGGCGTTCCCTTAAAAAGTTTTAACTTTGAAGACAAATGTATAGCATGCAAGAAGGGAAAGCAACACAAGAAATCCCATCTCACCAAGAAGGTCAACTCTATTGCCGGTACTCTAGAACTACTTCACATGGATCTCTTCGGTCCCGTGAATGTAAAAAGTCTAGGAGGTACTTCTTACTGCTTGGTGATCACTGATGACTACTCGCGATATTCGTGGGTATATTTTCTGAAATCGAAAGATGAGACGGCTCAAATGGTGAAGAATCTAATTACAAAAGTTGAGAACGTCATGAGTAAATCAGTTAAATACATCAGAAGTGACAATGGAACAGAGTTCAAGAACTTTGAAATGGAAATCTTCTGTCTTCAGAAAGGAATTGAACATCAATACAGCGCTCCGTATACTCCGCAACAGAATGGAGTGGCTGAAAGGAAGAACCGAACTTTAATAGAAGGAGCCAGAACTATGCTGGCAGATTCAAAACTTCCTGTGATATTTTGGGCTGAAGCAGTTGCTACAGCCTGCTATGTTCTGAATAGGGTGTTAACCGTTAAGAGACTTGGTAAAACTTGCTACGAGCTTATGCATGGAAGGAAGCCCAACTTGAGCGGTCTTGAACCATTCGGGTCTCCTTGTTCGATTTTGAAGACTAATTCGAAATTTGGTGAAGTAGCCGATGAAGGAATCTTAGTCGGTTATGTTGTTGGGACTCCCAACAGACGGGTCTTCAATACGTCGACTTGCAAGGTGGAGGTGGTGTGTAACACCGACATTACTAGTTACCAATCGCCAAAACCAAGCAATGGACCTGCTGAGCTTTTCGACTATGTTAAGCTGTTTAAGTCATTTAACATCCCTAATTTGGAAATTTCTGAAGAAGAAGAAAGAATTGCGTCGAAGATGATACTTGATGAGGAAGAGAATCTATTGCATCGACAGCTTATTGAGAAAAGTCAACCTTCCACATCAAACACTTTTGATACCCCTGCTGCCTTACCTGAAGATGAGTTTATCAATCCATTTCACTCTCAGCCAGAAACAACCATTGATGAAATCTCTTCAAATTTGGAAGATAATTTGCATGTCGGTGCTGTTCCGACCACGAGAATTCACAAAGATCACCCATTGGAGAATATTATAGGTGATGTGTCCTCCAGTGTACAAACCAGAAGTAGCTTGAATGAGCACACCTGTATTTATACAAACATTAAAGAAACGGGTATAATGAACGAATGTTTGTACTCCTGCTTTATTAGCCAGATTGAACCGAAAAATTATCAAATGGCTCTTAAAGACAGCTCGTGGGTCGAGGCCATGCAAGAAGAGTTGGCTCAATTCGAAAAGATGGAAGTCTGGACTTTGGTTGAAAAACCAAGGAATGTGCATGCTATAGGCACAAAATGGGTGTTTAAGTGCAAGAGGGATGAAAAGGGGATTATCATTAGAAACAAGGCAAGGCTGGTTGTTAAAGGTTTTAATCAGCAAGAGGGTATTGATTACAATGAGGTGTTTGCTCCTGTCGCCCGGTTGGAAGCGATAAGATTGTTTTTAGCGTTTGCTGCATGTAAGAGAATGAAGGTGTTTCAGCTAGATGTGAAGAGTGCGTTTTTAAATGGGAAAGTTGATGAGGTTGTGTATGTTGAGCAACCTCCGGGTTTTCCTGACCCAGACTTCCCAGATCACGTTTACAAGTTGAGCAAGGCGCTGTATGGATTACATCAGGCACCTCGTGCCTGGTATTCAACGTTATCGGACTACTTGCTCGAGAATGGTTTTGAAAGGGGTTTAATTGACAGCACACTGTTCGTGAAGAGAGAAGGAAGCGACTTCCTACTAGTTCAAGTCTACGTGGATGACATCATATTTGTTGCATCAAGAGTCTCCATGTGTCAAGATTTTGAGGATGTCATGAAGAAAAGGTTCGAAATGAGTGCTATGGGTGAACTAACTTTCTTTCTAGGATTGCAGGTTGATCAGAAGAAGGACGGGATGTTCATTCATCAGACGAAGTACGTTCATGATGTGCTCAAGCGATTCAAGATGGAGGACAATTCTCCATATGACACTCCAATCTGCGTCAATCACAAATTGGGCGCTGAATCAGATGGTGACGCAGATGTGGACCCAACTCTGTATCGGGCGATAATAGGTTCATTAATGTATTTAACTGCTTCTAGGCCTGATATAATGTTTGCTGTTTGTCTTTGTGCACGTTTTCAGGCAAATCCGAAAGAATCTCATTTGAAAGGTGCAAAGAGGATACTACGGTATCTCAAGGGCAAGCCGAAGCTAGGGTTGTGGTACCCGAAGGGAGGAGACGTGGAACTGGTTGCTTATACTGATTCTGATTATGGAGGGTGCAATCAGAGTCGGAAGTCGACAACAGGAGGTTGTCAGTTTCTTGGTGGAAGATTGGTTTCATGGCAGTGCAAGAAACAGACGTCAGTCGCAATCTCAACGTGCGAAGCTGAATATATGGCAGCATCCAACTGCTGTTCTCAGGTTTTGTGGATTCAGCAACAATTGCGCGACTATGGTCTGAATTTCTTACTCACTCCTATTTTAATTGATAACACTGCTGCCATCTCAGTAATTAACAATCCCGTGAAACATAGTAAAACCAAACATATTGACATTCGTCATCATTTCATACGGGATTGTGCTGAGAAGAAACTGATTAAGATCGAAAAAGTCGATACGCTAGAAAATTTCGCTGATTTATTTACAAAAGCGTTTGATAAATCCAGATTTCAAAACCTAATTGAGCTGAACGGGATGATCAATCCCGAGTAACCATGTTTTTATTTGGTTTAAAAAAAAAAAAAAAAAAAAACGTCACTATTGCTTAAAATTAGTCGGTTATCTCAGTTGGAAGGACATGTCTTAGGATATGTTTTGGTCCTCATCTTCTACTTGTAGATTTTGAGGATAGCCATTAACCAGATGACTGAAAGTAACCGGGGCGATTTATGATGTGTTTTCTTTCAGTCGCTGAAAATTAGTCGTTCATACTTAGTTAGAAGAACACATACCTGTATGTGGTCGGTCCAGTTGATCCATTGGATCTTCAGGATTGCCGTTTACCTGAAAACTTTGACGTGAACGGGGCGATTGAAGTCAAAATTTTTTTAGGGAAATGAAATTACTTTTCAAGTCTATTACTTTGTATGAAGTAAATGTGCTATGTTTAACAGAAAATTGATCTAACCTTGGAAAATGATATATATACTGATTGTGTGTGCTTAACTGGTGAAGTTATTAGGCTTAAAAGGCTTTAGGACAATCATTGTATGTCATGGTAACTTTTTATGGTGCGTAAAAGTAGATGTGATACAAACTAATTTTACTTGATTTTACGTGGAAACTCCTTAAGAGTTTTGCGTGTCTTCATATATATTTTTTCGAATGATAGGCAGAAAAGCGAATACCCAGTCATACACGAGCCCATGTGTGTTCTGATTCCCGTGAAGAAAGCGTTTCAAGACACTGCAGTGATCCAGATTCGGGACTTGCAGTAAAATTCTACTTTGAAGTCTATGTTAAAAAAAAAAAATAAAAATAAAAAATGTAGAGTTATTGTAACATATTAGTGATCATAAATTCAAGACTTCTCTATCTTAGAGCAAGATGAAGAACGGGAAACAGAAGAAGAATACATACAAGTTAATCAGACACTATGGGTTGAAGTCAATTCGGGGTGACTTGGGGAAAGCCAAATACGCTTTGAGGATAGATAGGAGGCATCAATATTTCTGAGTTGTTGCCCACTTAAATTTTAAGGATTAATTGAACCTAACTCGTATCACAGAAACGATGAAAACCATCTTAAGTATATTACATGCTTACAACCTGTCTCTATATGTCATAATACAGCTAAACACGGTTCTATGTGACAGTCACGTAGTTAGTATGATTCCTGTTAGGATCTTTTCTAAAACATAGCTGTCCCTACCAAGACTGAAATTTGATCCCTTATTTCGTTAAATTTTTATAAGTTTTTTTTCTATTTTTGTAGTTATATTATTTTATATCTGGTTACTTAGACTTGATCATTTTTGTTTAACTCTTTATGAATCTTTCAAATGTTAATTGCAAAATGTTCAAACTTAAAGGGTTGATTCTGAAAATATAGGCGAAGTTGTTGAATCAGGCGAACTTGTGCTTAACTTCGCCTAGGCGAAGTTACCCGTAACTTCGCCTGACCAACTCTGACCCTATATAAGGTGCTTTTCAACAGTAAACTTCATTATATTTCAGCGAACTTGAGAGTTTTCCGGCGAAATTGAGAGCTCCGGCGAACTTGATTTTTATCTCCGATTTCGATCTTTGATTCTAGTTTCTATTATCATTGAGGGTATGTGTTGTCAATTTCTCTCACAAAATTGTTCGTTCGTGATCCTTTTTACCCGGTTCGAGACCTCGGGTCGTCGGACCTTCAAAACCGAAATCTTAAAAACTTGTGTTAACGTGTGCATGGACATCCTTTTCAACTTCACATCCTTAATATCATGTGTATTGATGTTCTTGATCGTCGTACTTAGCCGAAAACACCGGATTTCCGGTGTTGGAATCTGGGCAGTCGCCGTTAGGGTTTAGGCGAAGTTATCCGCAACTTCGCCTGGGGCTTAATTTCGCTTGAGGCGAAGTTTTCCACAACTTCGCCTGAAGCTTAATTTTGCTTAACACTTATCTTCACCTGAGGCGATGTTGTGATAAGGCGAAGTTATCTTCAACTTCGCCTAAATCAATTTGTTTAACAGTTACATTAGACGAACTTACAGATGAAGCGAAGTTGTTCCCAACTTCGCCTCACCTTTAAGTTCGCCTATACAGTTTTAATCACAACTTCGCTCATGGTATAACGCGAACTTGTGAGTTGCTTAACAGCTATCTAACTTGTTTTGTTTAGTGCAGATATGGCTGCTGTTGGCGGTGCTGGTGGTGATGACGGTGATGATCAAAGACAGTTCTTTCCAGCGCATAACCAGTACATCATGTTAGACCCAGACGCAAGTGGCGTGGAGGACTACAGGGAAATAATCTCATTTCTCCTGCGCTCAAGGATCTTCCATGCAATCACGAATACCTTGCCTATTTCACTACCTAACATTGAAGACTTTTGGCGTTCGGTAGAGTATGATTGTCGGGTTGAGCCCCCGGTGATGCGAGCAACCGTAAATGGTCATGTTGTGCAGTTCTCTTCAGAAGATATACGGTTGGCTTTGCAGTTTGGAGAAGAAACGAGGGATGACCCAACGGAGTTCGTCGCTCCTTTTCGTGATGGGGCATATCTCAGGATGGGTTATTCAGGTCCGTTGGGGGACACGCAGAGGAGAAAAGGATTTTTGCTAGATCAGTGGCGCTTCCTAATGCACATCTTGATCGTGTGCATGTCTGGGAGGAAGGCAGGAACTGATGGAATGGGCGCGACGATGCAGTCTGCCATGACTGCCCTGACTTACAACAGAAGATATTCATTTAGTCAGCTGATATTTTACGAGATTGATCGTCAGAGGAGGGCTGTGGCGCGTGAGCGATTTGTTATGTATCCTCGATTCTTACAAATGATTCTCAATCATGTGGCTCCGTTGCTACCTCAGAGACGCCCTATTAGATACGTTGAATGTGTGACGAAGCGTATCTTTGCTCAGTGTCGCACTTCTAGCGCACGAAGCAAGCCTGAGCTGCGTCCCAGGCATACTCCACTGTTCGGGTATCTTGTCAACCCGGAGTATGTTCCTGCTGGTGGGGACGAGTTCAGAGACCCAAGACCACAACAGGCGGCAGCATCTCATGCTGTATCAGCTGCGCCTGCTGTGACTACTGCTGAAGACGTCGACCTTGATGCTGCTTTTAGCGGCCAAGGAATGTTTGATATGGATGTCTCGGGTTCTCAGGCCATGGATGTTACTAGAGCAGTTACTTCGGTAGCTGACTCCGATCTTGATGAGACATTTGCTGAAGCTAGAAGATTGATGGTGTCTAGGGAGAGAACGATTGGGAAGAGGATGAGAACGGTTGATGACGATGACGAGGAAGATGATGAAGAAGAAGCAGTTCAGCTAGTGCTCAGACGTTCAAGAAGAGAACGGACAGGTATGGGTTCGGGAGCTGGAGAAACTTCAAGGCTGGTACGTTTTGCTCCACCTGCCTTGTCTGGTATGTCTCTTATTCCTTCTACAGCACAGGTTACTGCTGTCCAGACGTCGACTCCAACAATTGTGTCTCTACCACCTCAATCGCTTACTCCATCGGTGGTAGTAGCACGATTTGTTGAGTCCACGGTCACTACTACTGCAGGGTTACCAAGTGTACCACCTGCGGTCACTTCTGCTGCTAATGTCCCGCCAACTCCAACGCCTACTTCAGACTCCGAAAGGATAGCTTCACTAGAGCGGATCGTAGCTGAGCAGTCCAAGACTATTCAGAGCCTAGTGGAAGCAAACCAACTACAGGCCTCCCTCCTGGTCGAGCATGGGAAGATAATAGACGCTATGAAAGCGTTCTTGGCATCTCAGGGAGAGATGAGCTGTAGGGGAGATGAGTTGAGGACAAAACGGAGAGAAGATCATGACGATGATCCCAATGCACCGGAAGGTGCAGGTGGTGAGCTGCCAAGAACTTCTATAGCTCTTGGTACTTCCACAGCTGAGGGGGAGTCTACAAGCGCAGCTGGTGATGATGATGATGTTGATGATGTAATCGACGCGTTGAAAGAGCTAGATGATGATGATGATTTTATGCTTGAAGAAGATGTGCTGCCGAGTGATGAGATTGAGAAGATCGGTGAGCAAATTATTGTTGAAAGTGTGATAGAAGAAGGGGAGATAGTAGATGAAGATATTGAACACGAGATTCCAGAGGTTGAGATGCCCGATATGGGTGATGAGACAGTGGTGGAAGATACTGAATGGGAAGAGCAGCCGAATTGGAAGGAAGGTTGTGCTCAATGGTTCGTAAAGACGAAGAAACCGGCGGTCCCTAAAATGTTCAAAAAGAGTTACAATATTAAGGGATACGCTGAAGCAAAGAAAGGTATTATCAGCTGGATATATGATGAGCAGCTGCGGCTCTTCGTGATCAAAAGATATGACGGGATTCAGTACTTCAGGAGAACTTTGAGATCATTAAACACACTGCCTGAATGTGAGGTTAAAGACTTAGCCAGATTGGGGTTGATAAATCGAAGTGACAATAACATGGCTAGAGTCATCGGAAAGATCGTATGGAAAGAGAGCATTAAGGAGAAGAAGTTTGAGCTGCTGAAACCACAAAAGGGGAAACTTGTCGAAGACAAGGATAGAGGTTTGAGAGCTGATGGAAAGCCTTGGATGGTTATGAAATATAAACCGATCCGGTGCCTTAAAGAAGTACCGATGAAGCTTATGCCCAAGGACGTGCTCAAAGACCTAAAATGGTGGTTCGTGGATTGTGAAACAGCGGAGGCGGTAATGGAAGATGAGGATGAACAAGAAGTGCTTAGTGTTTACGACCCGATGCATCTTGTTAATCTATCGCAAGCTGATCTGAAGATGCTCAACGAAAAGAAGATCTTCTACATTCCTGCTTGGAAGGATCAAGCAAGGAAATATCAAAGGGTGGTGTCGGTATGTGTTAGAGAAGGAGCGCACGCGTAAAGGTACAAGATTACAAGACTCAAGCTTTGAAGATCAAGATATGAAGCTACTGCCAAGGGGGAGTCTGTTGGTACATGTTTGTCAGTAGTTCATAGTCTAACGATTGTAATCGAGTCTGTAATGTAATTATGTTTTTGATTATGTTTATGTTTATGTAACGAGCGAAGTTGTCAACAAGTTCACTTAGGCGAACTTGTTGAACAAGCGAAGTTGTTAACAAGTTCGCTCTGGCGAACTTGTTGAACAAGCGAAGTTATGGACAACTTCGCCTTAGGCGAAGTTGTCGTGTTTATATAAATGTTCACCGTAACAGTTGAGAGGTCGCGAGTTTTGGTTAGGTTTTCGTTTCAGTGAGAGTTACGTGTCAGAGTCTGTAATAGTGACCTCGTGTCACGTGTTTGGGTTATCAATATAACGTGTTTCCGTTATTGCTCGTGTGTTTGTTTTTTACGTATTCTACGCTCGTATCTACCTACGCAGGGATTCCGCACCTGCGCAGATAGCGACATCCCGTGTACGATCCGTCCAGGAACCTACAAATCTGTCATACAATATGTTAACCATAAAGTATTAAACAAAAGTTTGATTTTGGTTCGGCTCTTGACTCCAATTAAACCGAAAATGGTGACCACATACCCAGTACCATTGAACTATTAAAAATGCTTTGGAAACTAAAAGTAAGTAAGGACTAAACAATATTAATAAGCATAAACAAAATTAAAGCATATATGAAAGTGTTTATCAAGGACAATAATAGTCCTCCATGAAGCCTTGCCTTGTAGCACGACACTTCAACTGACCGTGACCGGAGAAGTGAAAGTGGGAGAAAACAAGGGGTGTATATTATATATATGTTGCAACATCAAGCTTTAAGTAACAAGAATTAGTTAGAAAACAAGGATTACTATTAGTTTGACCTTGAAAAGTCAAATTATAAGAACTTGAATAATGGATACTTGGATCTTAGATTGAGAGAGAATTTGGAGAAGAAAGAGAAACCAAAATGGTGCATGGGACATTGCTTTTAGAGTGGTAGAAGTATGGTTTATTCACATGGGATAAAATTGCATGTGATTGGTTAAAATGGTTAAACAAGCTTTTGATAATTGACAATAATAGTCCCTAACGTACCAAAAAGGATGTTTTGTTGACCCGACATTTGTGAAACATAAACAAACATAAAATCCAACATTTTATTAATAAGGACGAATCCGAAAGATCAAAAGGGGTCAGGTTTTTTATACAACTACAAATGAAAGTTAAACCGAAAAATTACAAATGTTACAGTTTGCAACCAGGAAAATGATCGCGTAAGGCTGTTTCAATTTGAATGGGCTTCAGGCTGTTCCGTAGTAAACTACAATTATATCAAGTTCAGCGCTGGTCAACCTCCTAAACTGGGTGTACCCCTTCTCAAAGATAACGAGATCGTGGTTGTGTGTCTTGTTTACTACTTCAAGCCTCCAACAACTACCTGTCGCGCCGTACCTCCCTATAAGTTTAAATGGACCACCCCCCTTATTACTACCGGTATGCGTGATCGTGGCCTTCAGTTTCGATTCCTCTCCATGAATGCATGCAAAGTCCACACCGTTTTCCTTGACCGTTGGACCACAATAACACACCCATGATCCCGTCCTCTCTTCTTGGCCCAATCCTCCAACTCATTATGAGACTCAAAATTCTAAAATAGTTATAATGTAAAATATGTTCAAAAAATAATAATAACATATACAAAAAATCTAGTGTCTTACAGTATTTGTTTTATACGAAACTACTGACTCGCGTATGTAATCATCATCATAATTATATTCATCATCTTAGTTTTCCATTGCATCTTAAATTATCAACATCATGTTCGTTTCCATCATAATACGGTGGCACTTCTACTGGTATGTGGTACGAAGATTGAGTTTTGTAATACGGTTCCTCTACTACTTGTAATTGGTACGAACAAGAAAATGGCCCCAATAATCCGACCCACCAACTGGTACCGGTACGATGGTTGACCGTAACATTGTTCAAGTTGACTATCGTGAGTGAAATACTCCTAAGAAACCTAATAGTGACATATATTAGTTAAAAATCAACTAACGACTTTATATTAAATAAACATATTACAAAACTTTGTTAAAATAACCTCGCCGACCTAGGCTGACCGTAAGACTGTTCTTGCTGAATATCATAACCGAAATACTCCTGGCAAACGTAATGTAACATGTCTTAGTTAAAAAACCCACTAACGACTTTATACAAACAAATATACAATGAAAAACTGGTTCAAGTCTAATAACCCTGGCGTGCTAGGTTGATCGTTAATCGCATATCCCGGCTCCTCCTCGTTAGAGTCTGGAAATAAACGGCTAAACCAATCCATTTTTAACTTTTTGCTTTTCCTTCTCGTTTATCGGGTGTATTTTCTTAGAAATGTGGGTGTATATGGTGATATAATATACATGTGTATGTATAGCGGTAGGGTACTAAAAAGACCCAAATGCCCTTAAGTATCACCCGCGAGTCAGAGAGAAGCTCCTCATATGACACCCGCGAAATGTACGAATCATCCGCATAACCCATTAAAGGAAGAATAATGATCAGTCCTGGGAACCATGCGCGGAAGAGTCCAAGCTCCGTCAGAGTTCATTCGCAGGGTAACATATTCAACCGCTAGGATACTCGGAAGGTAATGCCACTGGACAGCTCTAAATAACCAATTATCTTCTAGAAGAACTACCAAGGTTGTTACTTGAAGAATACGCGACCCATCAACCAATGAATGAAGGATACCTCTCCAGGTTGTTATAACCGTGCACATGGCTAGGGCGATAACTCGTCCTATCATAGAGCGACACGTGTCTAGGTTGTTATACCCATGCACATGCGACGTATAGCTCAACCTATCGTATGAGGGCACGTGTCCAAGTGGTTACGAGAATCTTCTAGAATGAGACAACTGGCCAAATCATATTCCCTCACTCTTCGGCTATAAATACCTTCACAATCTCCTTGAGGTATTCATTTATTTCTCACTATCTACTCTAAATACTTAAGTACTTTCTCTCTATCGGAACTGTACTTATTCTCACGTCAGAGGGTGGTTAGGGGAAGACCCCCCCCTCTTGTCCTTCTTGTAACGAGCTCACGGTGTCTGTTTTGCAGGTTCCAGTCACTGGACTTTGGGAGATTGTGCTCATATCATGTTGGTTGATGTTGTATCCTACCCCGTGGACTCATTGGATCTAGAACCTGTCAAGCGGATTAGAACTGTGATATATCTTTGTTTTTTTTGGTTCGTATGAAATAAGTCAATTTCTCGAAGGGCCGATGGGAACTCCTTCACCTGTTTCACGTGTTACCGATACAGAAGCACCTGGAGGTTTTGCTTCAAGATTTTCGCACGCATTTCGGTACCTGGAAGTTCTACTCCAGGTGACTTAGGACATGTCACGGCACCGGGGGTCCTACTCCAACGGACTTAGGGCATGTCATAGCACCATGAGGTTCCAACCTTGTCAATCCAGGGCGAATCATGAGAGAAACTCATCGGACACGTTCAGAATTAGGTATAGAAGATGAGTCTGACAATTCTGGATCGGCGAGAACTCATTGTCGTATCTCTAAAACTAGAGGACCCTTATCTCTTGATGAGTGGTTCCAAATATAACAAGAGAATGTGATAGCCGAGTACGAGCATAGGGTGCGTGAAGAGCGACTCCATGCTCGTACTCTGACTTATGATGAATCTCCCAGAAGATATCTTTCTCCTCCCCCCAACAGCGAGGAGGAGCCATATCCGTCACAACATTCAGACGGAGAGAAACCCGGAGGAGATATAGAAAACGCGTGAGCGTCCTCGTAGGGCATGCGTCCACCTGCTTACTTAGAAGAGTATGAAAGCCATGATTCAACGTATCATCCGAGTGACATCAGTTATTATAGTGGTGATAGTAGACTCTAGTTACGAGAAGGAACTAGTTATCCGCGAGCGGTAGTTCGTCATGCGGAATACCACAGTAATGCCAAGGAAGACTTCTCTAAGCCTTATCGCCCAGCTGCTTTTGCTGAAAAGTCAAAATTCATTGCACGTATTGCAACAGATTTGTTTCCGGTCAATGCAAAAATCCCAACATCTCTTGGAAAATATGATGAAATAACTGATCCGAGCGATCATTTAATGAACTTTGTGGTTGTGGGAGGATTCACTGGTTGGACTCTTAGCTACTGGTATCACATGTTTGCTCTAACATTCACTGGTGCAGCACAGGAGTGGTTTGAGAAGTTTCCATATGGACAAATTAAAAACTGGGATGACTTTGTTGCCAAATTTTCCTAACACTTCAGTCAGCAGCGAAAATATACTCGTGATCCATCTAAAATATTAAACGTGGTTAGGCAGAACAATGAATCCATAGAGGACTTCATTACCCGGTTTAACAATGAAAGTCTCAATATTGGCGGGTAAGTGAGGATATGATGCCGGGAGCTTTCCGCAAAAATGTGAAGAGTTATGTATTAATCTGGACTCTGACTGGCAGAGACGGAATGCCTACGTCCTGGAATGATATTATGACCGCGGCAAGCTGTTCGCAAGGACTCAAAAGACTTTGGTGACTAACAGTCAGAAACAAAACCTTACGCTGTGTTCCCGAGCTTATTTACGGAAAGAATGGAAATGAAAGGAAGGAAAGTTTTTCCTTTCCATTCTACTCATCGTGACAGGCATGAGCTTTAAGGCCAATCCGGATAAAATCCAAGCAGTAGCCCGCATGCCTTCTCCTTGCTCCCTTAAAGAAGTTCAGACACTTAACGGGAGATTGGTTGCGCTAAACAGGTTTCTTGCAAATCATGCAGCCAAATCCTACCCATTTGTTCAACTTTGAGAAATTGTCTCAAGAAGGCACAGTTCAGGTGGACTGCGGAAGCTGAACAAGCGTTACTGGAGGTCAAGAAATGCTTAATGGAATTATCCACTTTGACAACACCATATGCGGGTGAACCATTGACGTTATACCTGCCGGCTTCTGATATCGCCATTGGGGCTGTACTACTGACGGACAGAAAGAATGTTCAAACACCAATCTATTATGTCAGCAGGACGTTGATGGACCTAGAAACCAGATACTCGATGCTCCAAAAGCTGGTTCTGGCATTGGTCTATGCTGCCAGGTGACTCCGCAGGTATTTCCAGGGTCACCCAATCAATGTGTTAACTGGGTATAAACTCAAGAATGTGCTAAGCAAGCTGGAATTGTCTAGGCGATTGGCAAAATGGGCTATCGAACTGGGTGAACATGCGATTGAATACAAACCAATGCCAGCAATCAAGGGGCAAGTATTCGCAGACTTCGTCACTTAAGTTCCGCAACACAAAGAAAAAGAATGTTTGGTTGAACAGCAACCCCATGTACCTCCAGAACGAGGACAAGTTTGGTCATTGTTCACAGATGGAGCTCCTAGCAACGAGGGATCTGGCGCAAGCCTTAGGTTAGTCAATCCCGAAGGCCATGAATTCACTTACGCCATCAAGTTAGACTTAGGAGTACTAACAACGAGGCGGAATATGAAGCCTTTTTGGCAGGCCTGAGGATAGCTAAGAAGCTTGGGGTAAAACACGTGGAAGCGCTGGGGGATTCCATGTTGGTCGCGGGACAGATTAATGGAATTGATGTGGCAAAAAACGATGTAATGGCTTTATACCTGTCACAAGCGAAAGATTTGATCCTTCAGTTTGTGCAAAGTTATCCATATCAAACAAAGCGAGAACAAATCGGCGGATGCTCTTAGCTTGTTGGCATCATCCAATTTTGAACATTTTGCTAAAGATATTTGCGTCGAAATCCTTGATCGTCCATCCGTCCCGCATCATTAGGTGTTGGTAATTCAAACTGGTGTAGAGTCCTGGATGACGCCAATCATGGCTTATTTGTCGTCAGGAATTCTTCCAGATGTGAGGGCCACGACTCAATAGATAAGGCACAAGGCCTTGCACTACCAAATGTAAGATGGCGTCTTGTACAGACGGTCCTTCCTTGGCCTGTTACTCAGATGTGTAGATGCCGAAGATGCGATTTACTTGATAAGGGAAGTTCACGAAGGCATTTGTGGTCTCCACGCTGGCCCAAGGATGGTTGTGGCAAAGCTTATGAATGCTAGGTATTACTGGCCAGGGAAGCACTTTGATGCTGTGCAAGAGATCAGGAAATGTGACTCTTGCCAACGTCATGCTCCCAACACGTTGCGTCCAAAGAATGAATTGGTACTGGTTATGTCTACTTGGCCGTTCCAAAAATGGGCTATCGACATTATGGGACCTTTCCCAGAAGCCCCAGGACGAGTCAAATTTTTAATTGTGGTCATTGCTTACTTAACTAAGTGGGTAGAAGCTGAACCAGTCGCATCCGTTATGACATCAAGTGTCAAGAAATTCCTTTGGGAATTCATTATTTGTCGATTTTGTCTTATGCAAGAACCTTTGAGCGACAACGGAACCCAGTTTGTGGATAGCGGGTTACTAGAGTGGCTGAAAGAACTTCAAGTCACTCAGAGTGTCACATCTATAGCCCACCCATAGGCTAATGGTTAGGATGAGCGGACCAATCGAACGATCAAAGAAGGGATTAAAGAAAGACTAGGTACTAAACTAACAGGCTGAGTGGACGAATTGCCCCATGTACTCTAGGCCTTTCGCACCAAAAAGAATTCCAGTAATTCCAAAACGTCATTCAGTTTAACCTATGGCACTGAGGCCATAATCCCGGCTGAAATCGGGATTCCATCCGCACGAATTCTGATGATTAATGATAATGATAAAGAATTACGGATGAATCTAGATCTCCTTAAAGAAAGGAGGGAATTGGCATCGATTCGCGAGCATAGCTATAAACGCCAATTGCAGAATTATTATAACTCGCGGGTACAAAATGCACATCTGATGCGGCAGACTTCGTCTTCCGCAATAACGAAGCTTCCGGCCAAGAACCTCCGTCAAGTTGGCCCCAACTTGGGAAGGCCCTTACAAAGTTAAACAAGTGTTATCCAAGGGTGCTTACAAGTTAGAGAAGTTGGATGTGACTGAGGTCCCCGAAACTTGGAACGTGGCACAGTTGAAGAAGTGTTACATCTAGTAAAACTTACTTTTTACTTTTATTTTGGCATGCGTGCCTAATAGACTAGTAAAAAGACATTCAATGTCATTTGTTTGTAATTAATTTCGGCTTACGCCTTTCTATGGAAAGTCTTATTACTCCTACATTCTAATTTCATGTAGCACACAATTTCCGGTCCGCATGTTAGATGGGACTCATGTGTTTTTACAACAAGAAGTATGTAATCCTTTATTGACAAAAAAGAAAATCCTACAAACACTTATATTATGAAAAATAAGACAAAGTGTATTGAATGAAACAAACTTCTTATTAATGTTCAAATGGGATTACAAAAGACTTTATGGACGATTACAAGAAGCACGAATACATGTGATTTACCAAAATATATAGTTATGAAGCCACGTCTTCGTCTTCCGCGTCTTCGTCTTCTGCGTCTTCTTGATTTCCCTCATCAGTTGCAAGAAGAGTCTTCAACTGATCAATCCCATCTTCTTTGTCCGCAAGCTCAGCTAATTGATCTTCAATAATAAACTTTAAGTTATCAAATGTCTTCTTCTTCTCAGCAAGAATTGTGGCAGTGTCTTGGCCGTGCAAGACAAATTCCTCGGGAAGTCTATTTTCTTCCGCAAATCTAAAATCTTCCTGGAAACCTGTCTGGCGGCCAGCCTAAGAAGACGCGATCAAAAGCGTTGCGAGACAGTTTCCAACTTCATCGCCCTCCCGGATGTGGGAAATAACCTGTTAAAGCAACAAATATGAACAACTGTTTTAGATATGATTATTTACCTTTACGGAATTCACAAAGAAGTGAGAATTACCTGGGGAACCCCTTCCGCCAACAACCATCTTTTGTCCGTCTTGGCTCGGACAAGATCCGTTTTGTGCCTGGCACATTCCAAGGCTTGCTCCCTGTTTTTGGCAACAAGAGTAACAAGGCGTTCATCCTTAGAGGATGACTCAGCTTTCAAAGCCTCCATAGAGGCTTTATACTCATCCAATTGCTGCTGAAGAACAGCGGTAGCATCCTCAGCGATTGAGCGACAGGCCTTCTCTGCCTCTAATGCCGTCCTGGCATCCACTAGTTGACGTTCAGTAGCATCAGCAACCAGGCGGTTATCTTTGGCTTCTTTCATAGCCTCAGCGGCTTCTTTCTCTGCTTGAGCCGCCTTAACCTCCAAATCCTCCCACACGTCATTCGTAGATCGTTAGTCTCGATATATTTCATGGCTGGTTGAGACGGCGTTAGCTAGGGAGTAAGCATAAGAGTTCGCCAAATCTTGACGCGGACACACGCGTTGACGATCCTGCTCCACGGGAGGAAGTCCTCCCAACAAATACTCGAGGCACACTTCTGCTTCTGAAAATATGGAATCCTGGTGTATCAACCAACGTGGACGATGTACCAAAGGATCCTGCTGCTGGCAAAGGTGCTAGGCCCCTCCTGATTATGTAGGGAAATAGCGCACGCAGAGGTGAAGAAATTACGGGTTCTTCAGAGTTACCGTCTTTCTTACCCTCGAGGGGAGAGGTATCCGCAATAATAACCGGATCCTAAACACCTTTTTGCAGAGATGGTGGTGGAGGAGGAGGCGAAGTCAAACCCCTCAGACCCGAAAGGCCCTCTGGAGAATCTTCCAGAAATTCTGCAAAAAAATACTTCGTCGTCACGAGTATATATTATATAAAAATTATTAAAATCAAAAGATATTAGAGTTACCTGAAGAAACTTCTGTAGGTGCAAGCTGATGAAGGCGGTCTTCCAGCCTAAGTTTCTTGCATTTCTTAATGGCAACAGGCTTACTCGATCGCACCTTGCGTTTCCCAGCCACTTTGAAGGCACCCTCTTCATCAGCTCAATGTTCATCTTCGATAGCGATAACATCGAAAGCTCTGTGTGCATCTTCGACGATGACATCATCAGTAGCTCGATGTTCATCTTCAGAGGGTACATCGTCAACTCGATGTTCATCTTCAGTGGTGACATCAGCATCATTTTTATCAACTGCCTTGCTAGTGGACGGGATCTGGTTCCGCTTGCGGGTCAGACCTACAATCGATTGCAGGGTATATAAAAAGTCAGTAGCATCGACAAATAATCCTTCTTCACGGGGCAATGACTCTTCACCAGACGAAAGAAGTACTATCACCCCGCTAGAAGTAGCAGCAGTAATTGTACGGGGTTTCAGAACTCCCTCACCTTTAGCAACAAACTCCTCACCTTTAGCATACATCGCCTTAGAAAAACCACGGGTTCCGGGCGGAGAGTGGTGGAAAATAAGAAGTTGTTGAGTGTACGTTCAAGGATGGGTGCGTCCTTTGGATCAATAGGATGACACACCATAAGCCTTTCTCGTTGTCTAGAAACGTGTTGAATATTGAGCCCTCACATGCATATATAAATAGAATAATCAGAACCTCGGCAAAACCTTAAACAAGTTAAGATACACTTACTCTTGTTGGGCTTCTCTTAGTATGGATCCAAATCTAGAAACGGCCATAGCCGACTCATCTTCGCACTCACCAGTGCTCCTTCATGTATTGCACGCATTGTGGTGAGCGTGTTGGTCAGGGTTGTGAACCACAGGAGGTTCACCTGTGTGGTGGCATGGACCACTAGCATTTCCGCATTCGACTTGCGATACGTCATCGCAAATGGAATAACGTCCTCCCGAATCCAAAAGAACTTTGGTTTCCACTCGTGTAGGCTATGGTACCATTCGGTACCAATAACCCCCTATCCGGTGGTGGCCCAACTGTAGCACCCGCCGCGGTAGGTCATTTTATAAAAGACCGCAAACATGCCGACAAATGGATCCATGTTGCGGTCTTGGCAACATAATTCGAAGTGAAGAATTCTCAACATCCCAAAAGGATGGATCTGTGATAGGTGGACTCCGTACGTCGTCAAGATTGACTCAACGAACTTCGTTACAGGGAACCTGAAATTCCCTGTAGTTAAATGGTCCGCATATACGGCCATTTTCTTAGCCGGCGGGTCAGTAGCAATAGATCCGGCCACCGGGTATTCAGGCTCCCATTCCGGCGTCAGACCGTATACATTGACAATATCTTCATAGCCCTTCTTCTTGAAGTTAAGAACAACTTCATGGATAGCAGGAGCACTATTTTTGTTTCCTGCCATTAGAAAAGAATAAACTGTCTGAAGCTTAGCAGAATAGTTTAGATATTTCAGATATAAAGTTAGAGAAGAAAAGAAAAAGAATTGGAAGGAGATAAGAATGGACTGCCAACGAACGTCATACACGTCTTGTCAGTCGTCTTGCGACATTTCTCGCTCTGCCATGTCATCGCTTTTGCCCCACTTGCAAAATTCAAATATGGATAATTCAAAATATCTCAAAAGAAAATAACTTAAGTATGGTACAATGTAAGATTCACAAGAAGACGAAAATTTTCTTTTCATTCATATTAAAGGACAATTACGAACGATGAAAAGAAATTACAAGTCTAAACCTATTCTATGGGTCTTGGGTGGAAGCATCTTCCGGAGGTGTATGCGGAGTGTCCTCTAACTCTTCCTCCAAATAATCCTTTAACTACCGTCACTCGCCATTACAAACTCAGGAAGCATATCTTGCAAGGGAAATGACAAGTTATCATATTCATCAAGACGCATCTTATACTCCTGAGCGACATCAAGTCCATGCAGCGAGTGTTCTTCAAAAGAGCGCCCGGCTTGACCAAACGCCATGCCTTCATTAAAACCGGCGGCACAGCCAGTCTGGGAGGAAGCACTAAGTAGAAAGGCAAGGCTATCTGTTAGCTCAGTCCCTTCCTTAATATGTTTAATAACCTGCCACGAGAAAAGAAATATATTGAATAAACTGGCAGCAAAAATAATATAGCAAAGGAAGAATGGGATAACATACCGCGTTAAGACCCTGGCCCAGCAGCCATCGTCGCTCCCTCTCTGCCTGCTCCGCTCGTTCTTGAAGCTCATGGAACCCGTTAGCTATTTTTGGCTTATCATTTAGGTATTCAGCTGGACGGGCTTCCGCTTCATCATGTTCCTACAGAAGCGAGTCATAGGCGGCCTGCATGTCATCAGCTATCTTTTCATTGAGCACCGCCTGCTCCTTCTGCACCTTTGACTCCGCCTCAAGTTTTTGGATAATGGTACCTTGGCGGTCACTTGTTCTTCTAACGCCTAATTGGCATCAGGTACCTTGGCTATATCCTCCTTCTTTATCTGGGTCTCATCCCGAGCAGCCTGAAGGACAACATTCTGCCTATTGCAAGAGTCTCTCCAATGGCGAGACGCAATGTCATGTTTATCCACTTCCGCCTTTAGAGCAAACTTAGCTTCAGACAGTTTACAAGCGTTGGCCACCAAGCGTTGCTCATGCGCTTCTTTCTTCGCATCCTCAACGGATCAAGTCAGCTCACCCCATTGTTCCCCCCATTGACCGCCACTCATGCAAAATCTCTTGGCCACAATCGATTGTATTGGCCAGGGACGAGGAATAGTCCATGTACATGTCATGGCGGGAACGACCACGCTGATGGATCTGCTTCGCAGGAGGGACACATTGATTGACAAATGTCGCACAAATGCCCGGATCGGTGAAGCGGGATCCTTTCACAATATCCCAGTTCGCAATAAACATGTGATCATCCTCCCCTGGATTTGGCTCCCCGTAATAATCAGAACTTGATGCTTGGAGACGCGTCGGGGTTGAGGAGGATTGATGGGGCGCATCGCGTGTCGCCACCCTTTCGACGTTCAATGATGGACGTCGAGAATGAGAATCCTCCCCTTCACCCATGGGAAATGGTGAAGATGAGATGGAAAATTGTGGAAGAGGTCGAGGAGGAGATTCTGGTGTTTTGGGCGCCTCCTCGTCCACAACCGGGTCCTTTCCTTTGGAACTAGAAGCATATCCAGTCCCAAATAGATAGGCCAACGGCTCTTCAGTTTCCGGCGGGGAGAGCGGCTTCTCTTGATTCTCCACAAACGGAGGAGTCGGTGGCTTATCCTTTTTCTCCAGCGGCGGGGATGGTAGTTTCTTATCTTCAAGCGTTGGGGACGGTAATTTGTCTGATACAGTACTTCCACCAACAACTATAGACGAATCTACATAGCAAAATCACACATAAATATTGATTAAAATACAAAAAAAAAGAAAAAGAAAGGTGCTCCTGTGACTTACCAGTCATCCCCTTCATGCGTTAAACAAAGCGGACTTTCTGTTTCTTGGGGCGATGAGTCCGACGTTTCTTCGTCACTGGTTCTCCTTCGGCATCCGTGTGGCTTACGCCCACACCACTTGTTTCAGCAAACTGCAGCCTTCGTTTCCGCTCCAGCTCTGCTAATGCGTGCGAGACGGATGAGATTTCCGAAATTTCAGAGTCAGAATCTTCTCGGGATGATGCCTCGTCACTCGAAGACAAAATGACAATAACCCCATCTGAAGTAATAGCATTAAGCGGATGTGGGTTAAAGATATACGCACATGTTTGGAAGATGCCCTCCGACATTATTGGTTCCGCCCGAACCTTGGTATGAAAGAGAAATTGTCCACGAGTCCTGTCTAAGACAGGAAGATCCTTCGCATCACGAATCCTCTTCCTAGGACAGCCCTTATCATCAAACAGGGCGTTGAACATAGTCATTTCACCTGAAAACACACACGATAAAACTTTCAGAGGGAAATGTTGAATTTCGAACAAATTAGCAAAAGTGTATAAGGCTTACGTTCATTCACATCCACAAAGATGGGCTCTAAGTCAGGATATGGCCACATGTGGCTCATACCCGCTGATACCAACGCTTCCACCCGTATGGCCCCGCATTGGAGAAGGCTTCAACATTAATAGGTGAAACCATTCCTCGCCTTCGTGGTTAGCAATAACAACGTCTGGTAGTGCCTCATTGGCTGGGCGCTGGACCATCGGATCAGGGATTACGTCTTCTGAGATCCAGAAGAATCGTGGCCTGCAATTTTCAGAACCTTCGGTAGGTTCAGTTCCAATAATCCTTCCGGATATTAGGACACCTTTGAACCACCCGCCTCAGTTAATTAACCGGTAGAAGACCGGGAATCTATGAGAACGGGGCACCATTCTGTTCGCCTTACACACAAATTCAAAATGCCTAATTTGTGTAAGTGTAAGTGGGTGCAGTTGGGAAAGATGGATCCCATAGTCACTAAGTACCTTGATAAAGAACTTGGTTATCGGAAACCAAAGATTCCCATGGGCAAAATTGTTGGCATAGACGGCCATCTTTCCGGCAGGCGGTCTGCTAGCTACAGATCTGGCAGTAGGGAACTCCGATCCCCACTCTGGTGGAATGTCGTAAGTATGAAGCAACTCTTCGTATTCAACTTTATCCCAATTGACTTCCACATCTTCAATGTTAGGAATCAACGATATCTGGTCACCGGGCATAGGATCAATAACGAAAGGGAAACAACGAGCAATTTTCAAAGACGAAAGATAACTTCCTCTATTTATAACCATCGCATTTAATGCGATGGGATACGAACAGTGGAGAGAGAAAGTTTTCACCCACTCGTTAGACGACATGTCACCCGGGAAATTCGAAAAAGAGAAAAAGGTGAAAAGTGTGGTACATTGACAGCCGGTATAAACGTCTCGTCACCTGTCCACGCGCCTGCAAGTGGTCAACTTGTCCTTATTAGGGTTATCCACACCATCAGTAGAAGATATTTCTACCAAACTCCAAAATTCAAAATCCCCCAAATTTTACCTTAAGTCCAATATTCCACCCGCATAAAAACTTCACGCGGAACGAACACTGGAATTGGGGGACTTATAGAGGTAGGGTACCAAAAAGACCCAAATGCCCTTAAGTATCACCCGCGGGTCCGAGGGAAGCTCCTTATATGACACACGCGGAACGTACGAATCACCCGCATAACCCATTAAAGGAAGAATGATGGTCAGTCCTGGGAACCATGCGCGGAAGAGTCCAGGCTCCCTCATAGTTCATCCGCAGGGTAACATATTCACCCGCTAGGATACTCGGAAGGCAATGCCACTTGACAGCTGTAAATAACCAATTATCTTCTAGAAGAACTACCAAGGTTATTACTTGAAGAATACGCAACCCATCAACCGATGAATGAAGGACACCTGGCCAGGTTGTTATAATCGTGCACATGGCCAGGGCGATAACTCGTCCTATTATAGAGCGACACTTGCCCAGGTTGTTATACCCATGCACATGCAACGTATAGCTCAACCTATCGTATGAGGGCACGTGTCCAAGTGGTTACGAGAGCATCTTTTAGAATGAGACAGCTGGCCCAATCATATTTCCTCACTCTTCGGCTATAAATAACTTCACAATCCCCTTGAGGTATTCATTCACTCCTCACTATCTACTCTAAATACTTAAGTAATTTCTCTCTATCGGAACTGTACTTATTCTCACGCCGGAGGGTGATTACGGGAAGACCCCCCCCCCCCTCTTGTCCTTCCCGTAACGAGATCACGGTGTCTGTTTTGCAGGTTCCGGTCACTGGACTTTGAGAGATTGTGCTCATATTGTGTTGGTTGTTGTTGTATCCTACCCTGTGGACTCATTGGATCTAGGACCCTTCAAGGGGATTTGATCCGTGTTTCTTCAATATGTTATAATATATAAGAGAAGAAAGGGAGGGCTTGTGTGCTCAATAATTCAAATTGGCATAACACGTCGCATATAGTACTATACGTGGCGCATATAGTACGACAAAACAACCTAGGACTGTCATAATCAGTCATATGTTTGATTGTACCATATACACGGCGTATAGGGTACAACATATAAGAGTAAACAGTACTTTTATACGCCGGCGTACGCCACGTATTGGGGGTGTCTGGTGTCTATAGTTGGACCCATATCTCGACCTCAAAAATAAAAGAAAACTTGATGTGTGTTTGCATTGATGTTATTATATTCCTCTCCTTTAGGTACTTTAAAGCACTACATTTTTGAAATGGTCCCATCACGTGTCCAACAGAAAAAGCTAGTTGTAAGATTAATTTTATACCACTTTTGACCATACCCCAAATTTGATGTCAATTGTTCTTGTTTTTATGATTTTGTATTCTTATTTCTTATTTCTTAAACAACAATAATCGAAATGAGATAGATTTACTGCAGACTAACTACCTCATTGAAAGTTGTGACGTCATAGTTTTATCTTTTGTTCTAATAGACCGAAAAGCCTTTCATATGAAATTTGAAGTACACTACAAGAACTATTTTATGATATATTATACGATAAATTTATCCCTATAGCGAGATCATGTCCTCTACGCCGACGACAAATTATACCATAAAATGTTAACATTTCATGTATGATATATTTTCATCACATCACTAATTTTTACACCTCGTAAAATCAAACACTTCGCACTTTAATGAAATCCTATATAAAGATTGAATAATAATCAAATCTTTAATGCTTTTCGCCATCTTTTTTGCGTGTAACCTTAATGTAGGAACAAAGCGTGGCAAAAACAGCCGTAACAAGACCACCGATGATCACACCCCCTCCCGCGACAGATTTGTCCGTCGAGTGGTGTCGGTTTTTAAGAATCTCCTGTTCGCCACTCTTGTCATTCTCATCCTCCACAGACACCATCGGAGCCGAGGAAGATGATGAATATGTAGGTGACGATGGTGGATACGATACATAAGACACCATTTCTGTTCTACTAGAAAGGTGAATGACTCTAGCGGTGGTTTGCCGAATTAACAAGATCCCGGTGAACAAGAAGCAGTAAAATAGAATCTTGATTGTACCCATGAATGATTATAAAAACAAAACTTAATGTTGTTGTGTTTAATTCTCGTTTTCTGAAAAAGAGGGGTTTAAAGGTATATATATAGAGAAAATGATAGTGGGTGTAGGGTTTGTTAAGAATAAAATATTTTTTAATTTTAAAGTTAAAATATTTTGATAATATTGTACTGACCATATGTTTTCAGATCACGCGTTATAGCCAAATTTTACAATTTACAAATAATATAGTTTCTTTTAGTTATTAGGAGGTCCACAATTTAAAATGTTTTAAGACAAAAATGACTGTAATATTATTACAATCTATACTTTATATAAAATATAAAAGATAACAACATTTTTTTATATGTTATTTTCATGTTAATTCTTAGACACTATTTTATTTTCAGTTTAAATACAGTAATTCATTGGAGAAGGTTTATATACATTTTAATTTTTACATGAGATCGTAGAAAATAATACTACTTTATAAAAAAATAAAAACGTAAGAAACAATATCAACTACAATATCAATCTACATAAACAATGATTTATTATAAGAAAAAAAAAACCTAAAACTTAAAACAAAAGAATCAAAATGAAAAATAAAATAATAACAACAAATACTTATAACATCAAAAGAAAAACAATCTACTAATAACAACAAAATATAATTAGCAAATACTTATAACGTCTAATAATCGAAAATTAGGAAATACGAACAAAAAATAACAGCAAACACCTACAAAAATAATCCTAATAAATAATAATAACAGCAAATTGGTTCTCACTGTTTTCATGTTAAAAATAAAATGTATTTAATCATGTTTCGTAATTCATTAATATTATTTATTAACATATTATTTAAATATTGTATCTTTTTAACTCCTTCTTATTAACTAGCAAAAGTGTTCGCGCGCTGCTGCGGGTTATTATAATTATCCCCTCGTATTGGCTTGAAGTTTTTGGTGTGGTGTGTAATGAGTTATCAGTGAGAGCGTGCTGCCGTATGTGCATATGGTTTGTTGAGTGTAGTTTTTTTAGGGGTTCTTACTAAAATATTGTGCATATATATTGGACACATCGTGTTTTGTGAAATATTTATTAATTAAGTTGATTTATGGGTTTTGTATTTTTTTTAATTAACGTAAATGATTGAATGTGTGTTAACTAGTGAGTGATTATAGTTGAAATTTAATCAGGAGATGAAATAAATACTCAAATTAAAGGCACAAAGTTGTCAGTCAACGAATTGTAAAAAGGGAAAAGTAATTGGCACACGTGAGTTGATTGTCCACATGCATATTGGTGGTTTTTTAAAGTGATTGGTACTGAACTTGCAGAAAAAAAAATATTTGGGGCGTTACAAACTGACAAATAGGATTGTGATGGGAATTCAGAAAACCATACGACATTGTTAAAATAATATAGTGGGAGAGACAAGGGTCTTAGGGAAGACTGCCCCCTTTTCATTGGTAAACTAATTCATTAGGTAGGCACATCCCAACTGCTTGGTGATGATTGTAATCTCATATAGTTTTGTTGGGTGAGTTATAGCAAACAGTTTTCCGTTTGTAGTGTAATGGGTAATGGGATCCAAGAGTGCAAGGAAACCGGTGGATTGTGATACCCTTGATATCACCGAAATCATCATCGTTTAAGTTGAAGTTTTGAGTATCGGATTCCGTTGTTTCTGAATATATGTAAGTATATATTCATATTTACATATAATGTATGAACACATATGTATACACATATGCATATTATGTATGTAAAAAATGTGCATTTATACATAGTACGTAATTACATTATTTATAACAGTTAAATATTAAACATATGCTTATATATAAAAAAAAAAATTCCAATTTGCCTCCCTCGTTATATCATCGGGAGATGGAAAAGCCACTGAAAATGAATTTGCGCTTGTTGCACGTCTGTGATATTTTGGCTGGTCATTCTGTGCCCTTCCCGTTAATTGACCGTTAGTTGACTGACAAAATAAGGTTAAAATGACTATTTTACCCCTATACCTATAATTAATTTTAAAAATAATCATCCAACATCGTGTAGAGGGTGGGGTTCGAACCGTCGAGCCCTGGTTTAACAACAAACAACACCAACCATTTGAACTAAACTAATGTTTCTTATACATATACAATATGAAATATATATTGTTTCTTTTTATTAAAGAGTTTATCATCATCATCATCATCATCATTTCCCTATCTCCATTATTCCTATCTCCAACATATATATCATCATAATTATCATATATATAATCATAATCATCATATTTTTAAACTTTTCACCCGAACCAACCCTGAAAACAACCAAACGAACCGTTTTTTAGTAAAATTTTCACCCGAACCGAACCCGAAAACAACCAAACGAACCGTTTTTTAGTAATCTTTTCACCCTAACCGAACTCGAAAACAACCAAACGAACCGTTTTTAATGAAATTTTCACCCGAAAACAACCAAACGAACCGTTTTTTAGTAAACTTTTCACCCGAAAACAAACAAACAAACAAACTGTTTTTTAGTAAACTTTTAACCTGAAAACAACCAAACGAACAGTTTTTTAGTAATCTTTTCACCCGAAAACAACCAAACGAACCGTTTTTTAGGGAACTTTTCACCCGAAAACAAACAAACAAACGAACCATTTTTTAGGAAACGTTTAACCCGAAAAAAGCCAAACGAACCGTTTTTTAGTTAACTTTTCACCCGAAAACAACCAAACGAACCGTTTTTTTAGTAAACTTTTCACCCGAAAACAAACAAACAAACCGTCTTTTAGTAAACTTTTCACCCGAACCGAACCGAAAACAACCAAACGAACCGTTTTTTTAGTAAAATTTTCACCCGAAACAACCAAACGAACCATTTTTTAGAAAATGTTTAACCCGAAAACAACCAAACGAACCGTTTTTTAGTGAAATTTTCACCGAAAACAACCAAATGTACCGTTTTTTTAGTAAACTTTTCACCCGAAAATAAACAAACGAACCGTTTTTTAGTAAACTTTTAATATGAAAACAACCAAACGAACAGTTTTTTAATAAAATTTTCAACCGAAAACAAACAAACGAACCGTGTTTTAGTTAACTTTTCACCCGAAAACAACCAAACGAACCGTTGTTTTAGTAAACTTTTCACCCGAAAACAAACAAACGAACCGTCTTTTAGTAAACTTTTCACCCGAACCGAACCGAAAACAACCAAACGAACCGTTTTTTTAGTAAAATTTTCACCCGAAACAACCAAACGAACCATTTTTTAGGAAAGGTTTAACCCGAAAACAACCAAACGAACCGTTTTTTAGTGAAATTTTCACCCGAAAACAACCAAATGTACCGTTTTTCTAGTAAACTTTTCACCCGAAAATAAACAAACGTACCGTTTTTAGTAAACTTTTAATATGAAAACAACCAAACGAACAGTTTTTTAGTAAAATTTTCAACCGAAAACAACAAAACGAACCGTTTTTTAGGAAACTTTTCACCCGAAAACAACCAAACAAACTGCTTTTTTGTAAACTTTTCACCCGAAAACAACCAAACGAACCGTTTTTTAGTAAACTTTTCACCCGAAAACAAACAAATGAACCGCTTTTTAGTAAACTTTTCACCCGAAAACAACCAAACGAACCGTTTTTTAATAAACGTTTCACCTAAACCGAACCCGGAAACAACCAAACGAACGTATATATTCCACTTTTTATATAAACTTTTCACCTAAACCGAACCCATACACCGAACCCGAACCTTAACCACCCGAACCCGAACACAATAAAAACAAACATTTTTTTTATATATAACACGGACACAAAATACATATAACAAAACAACCGAATTATAAACTTCGGGATTTTACATACATAACATGCATACCCGAATTATAAACTTCAGGATTTTACAACCAAAGACGATGATGAACAGGGTACCCGGATCTCGTTATAATTAAATTAATTATGGGGGTTTCATAGGGGATGGAATAATGATTGTGTGGGTTGAGTTAATTGAAAAATTCCAATGCGCAAACAGTATCGATCATATGACGAATGCGGTTAACCAAATATGTAAATACGCGTTAAATTTGATTTTGTTTCTTAATTAAAGTTGTCGGCAAATTTACGAAGATAATTGCGGTGCAAACAAGTTAAACGGGTCGCGGGTTAGGGTTTGGATATGGGTCGGGAGATGGTAAATAGACATAAATTGCATATCAGTCTCTGAGTTTATTGAGTGGATACATAATGAGGTTAAGGCTTAGTTTAGAGTGAAATATGCACAAGGTTCAAAGTTAAGGAATATAAATAATATATTTATTTAAATAATATAATATTTTAATGATTAATTTACCGAAAATGACTACGGTTCGGGTATTAGACAAATAATAATTTAAATGAAAATATCCGAGTTGTTACAATAATAATACGAGAAAATCATAGCTTACGTCTCGCGTTCTCTTTTTGTTGGAAATATTCATACCCGCGTTCTAAAACACCAACAATTTGTAAAAAGAGTTGGCGACTCATCCGAAAGCGGCGCTGAAATCTTTCCGAATCAAAAATCGAGTGTGTAGAAAAATAATCTCTTATAAACTTGTCATGAGCACCTTTACGATCTCGTACAAGCGCAGGTCGGCGTCGTGTTTGTGGTTCTAAGATTTCACATTGTTCGACTAAGCTTAGCGGCCTCTCTAACCGTAGAAAAAATCACTTCATCTTCTGAAACCGAGTCTGAAATAGTGTCAGGCCCTGTTAATAAAAGTCGTGTGTATAGCCGGGTGTCATAGATGAGTCGGAATCCATATTTTAAACATGAAAATAGGGGAAATGGTGGTGTTTAATTGTACATGGGTTTAATTATATGATGTACAGAGAGAATGAAAATATTTTATTATCGTCATAAGATCGTTGTTGGCCCCACCTCCATCCCCAAATCGCCACTTCATCTGCCCGCCCAACCCCCAATCGTCCCTCAGTGATGTTCACTTCTCAAAACACACCATTATAAATTTATTAAAAGATGTAAGGTTTATTGTTATTGTGACAAGTGTTACATTTTTATTTATAAAATAAAAGATAATTATGAGTTTTAAATATATGTGAAAATATATGAATTATATATTGAATTAATGATCTTTAAAGCATAACTTTTAAGACTTATAAAACTTACAGCTTTTTTATTATAAAGTGTAAATAGAGATATATAGAATAGACATAATGTAAATATTATATTGATCTGTTGGATATATTTTAATGCATACTTGTACATGCAAGTATATAACACAAACATCTTTCAAAACTAGTGGCCAGCTAATAGTTGGAAAAGACTTGTTCAAATCTAAAACAAATATATTTAAAAGAAAGAAAATAATGAAGAAACTATATTGGTACAAGTACATGTATTTATTTCAATAGTTTCCAAGTTTTATGAATTGGTTTTGGTTTTCTTTGTGTATATTTGTACAGTCCTTACCGGATTAGTATCATATCAGTTTTGGTATTTCATTCTCGTTACAAATACGTAGGAGGGATTAGTATCATATCAGTTTTGGTATTTCATTCTCGTTACAAATACGTAGGAGTGTGCACAAAAGCAAATTAACAAAACTACAACTAAATTACCTGAACATATTTAACAAAACCTAATTGTCGAAACACTAAGTCTAACCCGATATAGTTGAACCTAATATCTCACCCAATAATGAATTAATATCTAAACCGACCTTCATAGGTTCAATTTAATGTTTACCAAATATTATTACGGATAGTTGCGAGTTCCAAAAGAAGATCTAACCTGCAAAACTGAACACCGTGAGCTTGTTACGAGAATGGGAATAAGGAGGGGGGGGGGCTTCTTGTAATCACCCTCCGGCGTGAGAATCAGTATGGTAAGTGATAAGAATATATCTTAATAGTTTAGAGAGTGTGGAATCCCTTTACCGTTAGACCTTGTTCTGTATTTATAGCTGAAGGAGGAGGAGAAGGGTTTGGCCAGCTGTCCCAATCAATGGAAGCTTCTATTATCATGGCTAAGCATGATACTCCCTCCTGATTGGTTAGACAGTCTGACGTATTATATTCTTTCTTTTAGTGCAAGTATTTCGCTGACCCATTCCTATTGGTCCATCATGCGTCCATACAATTGCCAGGGTTATTGAGCAGTGGTTTCCTGCCTCGTGTCTGTCTATAGTGAGACTTCCGCTGTCCTTTATTATTTCTCATTGCTACAAGTATTTCTTCTGCGGAGGACCTGTGTCCCTTCGCGGATGATAATCTTTCCCAGGGTTTCTCCCTTTAACTTATTATTTGTATTGTGTGTTTGGTACCTTACCCCCACAAGTCCCCCAGTCCATTGTTTCTTCCGCGATTTATTCCACGGGTGGAATATAGGACTTATCATTTGTTTATGCTTTTTGCTTGTGCGCGATTATTTATGTGGGTACTTATGGAAGTAATTATTGACTCATCTATATGTGTATAGCTATGGTGATGTCAACGTGTGTGTTGGACTGCTTCGCATTTAATCCAGGTGGGTATAAATATTTTTGCATACCGGCACATTGATTTCTCTATTTCCGCAGTTCGTGTTCATTTTATATTGGTTATTCGAGAGTCGAATCTCTAGCTATCTAACTACCACATTTACTCTATGGGTATAAATAGGTGATGCATATTCCTTTCCATTCATTCTATTTCTGGGTGCCTCAATTTTTTCTTACTCTCTTTCTTTGGGTGCTACATTGTTTGTGCAATTAACTATCTTGACTGGAATGTCGCCTGGACCAAAATTATTGCGTATGTTCCTTAGGTTTCCCTTGGTGAGCCGTTGCAGTACTTTCGGACCAGGCTTCATCTCCGTCAAGTATCTTTGCCTAGGTTTCTTTTGTGAACTGGTGTTTTGGATGTTCTTTCAGGTGTATTGTTCCGCGAATCTTGATCGCGGGCTACCCATTAAAAATATATTTTTTCCACGTGTTGGGTATTCTCGTGGGTAAATCTTTCCGCGGTGTTTGATCACGGGTCATCCGTTGTGTAAAATATCATTCCTTCCAAGTGGTAACAAGATCTTTTAACGTGGATAAGATTTTACCACAAGTGAGCCTGACTGTTATCAGTTCAGACGACGCCTTTGTCAAGGGTGTCATTTCAACTGTGCGCGTGTGTTGTCTACACTTCCACTTGATTTGGATTTTTCCAACATTCCGCATGACGTGTCGTCTTCTTACTGGACCTAACATCTTCCAGAATTCTCGATTTTAACCTTAACTGCCACCGTGGATTAGTATAAATTGGTCGTTTACCCTTCTTTCTGTTCATTCTTCTCTTATTCCTTCTTGTTCTTCATATTTCTGACGTTCTTCAACCTATTTCCTTTGTTTTTAACCATAATATAATGGCCTCTTTGTCGACCGGTAAGAAATTCAGAAAGAGGAAAACTGACAAAAAGGCCGGTGGATCTTCTATCCATGATATCGTCATTAAATAGCGTCGATCTGATTTCGAAACTAACATTTCATCGTATCACATATCCCCGGAATGGGGCCAGGAGCTTCCACCGGAGGGTAGCACTGCCATGGATACTCCTCTAGGTAAACTAACTTTGTATTATGAGTTTTTTAATCATGGGAATTTCCGTCTTCCTATTACCGCGTTTGTTTGCAATGTTATGCTGCACTACAGCTTGCATATTACTCAGGTTCATCCACTGGGTATGATGTGCTTAGGTCACGTTGAGTTCTGTTGTCGTAGCCAACTTATTGTGCCTTCTGTTGACAAGTTTATAGTGTTTTACAAGATGTATACCAAGGGTGGCTGGTATGGCTTTCCCTCCGTGACATGGAGGTGACGTTTGTCGGAGATGCTCCGCGGATTCGCCATGAATGGAAACAAAGGCTCTTCTTCCTTAACACAAGTGCCATTCTGATACCTATGAACTATCAAGACCCCTCGGTTCCTATCAAAGATGAACCTCCGCATGATTTCAAAGATCAGTATTGGTATAAAACTCTTACTTCGGGGGAGACTCCTTTGTGTTTTATTCATGAGTATGCTTTGGTCGCTACTGGTATGAGTCGGATTTTGGTCTCGACCTCACACGACTCCGATCTATGTTCGCGATAGTTTGTGTAAGTGTTTACGTTTCGCTTTGCTGAGTCTATCTTTTCTATTGTATTCAGCTATCGTTAGTGTCATCAATTCTCTCTTTATGGATGGGCCTGGAATCATGACTCGCCGTGACTTGTTGCAGGGGGAACTCCCCATTCTTGAATAAACCCGTGGAAATTTTGTTTTTTCGTTAGTTGGTGCTGAGAGCGCTGTTGAGCCGACTCTTAATCCTCGACCGTTAACTAATATGGTCGCGGATGGTGATCAAGTGATCCTATCGACTAGTGAAGAGTCTAAGGTCCACCGCGCCACTCTCTTGATTCTCATAATTTTCATTTGGCAGGTCCGCCTCCTGAGGATACTGTTGATCTTACCGGTTCTTTAAGCAAGAAAACTGGTTAGAAGAAGAAACATTGAGAGAATCCTATTATTGATCATGTTCGTGATGGGTTTGTGAAAGCCTCAGTGGAACCTGCTGCTTCTGAGAGCACGTCCAACCTTGATCTCCTTTCTCCAATCAGGAAAAAGGCTAAGCTTAGTGAGAAGCTGGCGGAGAAGTCTTCTTCTTCCGCGGGTTTGACTCTTGATCTATTCTTCCAATCTATGTTTTAGTTTCTGACTTTTATTTCCGTAGGTTGGTTGATGAAAACCGTTGGTGGATCGTCTGGTGGACCTGTTGTAAAAGAGAAAATTATTCGTTAACCTTCTCCACCTCCTATTGTTATGGAAGGTCCTATCAAGATGCCTTCTCCACCTCTTATTGATTATCAGCGCATTTGTGCCCGGGGTAATCTTTACGACTATTACATCGGGACTGCTCTTTCCCTATCTGCAACTCATGAAATTGTTCGTGAGTAGATAGCTATGAAGGATGATTGCGCGACGTTGAATGTTGACCACAAGAAGCTGTTGAAGGAGGCTGAGGAGCATCGCTGGGAGGCTTAGTCTGCTGAGTGGAAACTAGCTACAGCCCACCAAGAGTAGGTGTCTACTCAAGCTGTGCATACTGAGGTTGTGAAGCGCTGGAAGGAATCTTGCCAACGCGAAAATGCTCGCTTGCTAGGTGTTTGGGAGAAGCTTTAGAAAGTGGAATCTGAACTAGAAGTGTCCAATGCTGCCCTCGATGCTTTCCTAGAGCAGGCGTTGGTTCATGATAGTGTTTTGAAAGAGATGGACACTTTCGTTTATGATCTTACCCAGTCTCTAGCTACTTGGGACGGTGCTATTCAAGAGAAGGATGAGGAATTGACTCGTGTGCGCGCTGAGTTGGGTGAATTGAGGGCGGTGGTCGTCTCTAAGGATGTGCAACTGGAGAATTTGACCTTGGAGAATGCAATTCTCCAGGATGTTAAAGATAGAAAAACGGGTCAGCTCTGCATGAGTGGCCTTTCCGTTCAGACCTTGCAAGCAGATTAGAAGTGGCTGATGACCGATTTCGTATACGAGGTATGTTTTTGTTGTTTCAGATCGTTGAACGGGTTAAAGATGGTCCTGTGCTGACTGACTGTGTTGAACAAATGGCCGCTGCTTGCGAGTCTGGACGCAAGGCTGGGATCCAAGAAGCCCATGAGCTCGACGCTGATGATTGCCCTTTGACCGACTTCGCGCTGCATGAGATCGACTGTGATCAAATATATAACGATTTGTCACACCCCACTTTAGGGCCTAGGAGTGTGACCACAAGTTGGTACCTGTTTTGTAAATAAATCAGAGTTGCGGGTTTTATTTTAGCGGAAGTCTTTAAATAAAATATTATTATATTAAAAACTTAGTAAACTCTCGGGTTATAATACCCGTTTGATGTTTCAAATACATTTCTTTAGAAAACTTAACTCTTTGTAATATTCTTAAATAAAATATCTGAGCCATCAGATAGCATCTAATGACTATAACTCCAATCTTTTATTCCTTCTTGCTTGTATGATCTAACCTTTCTTGTTTCCCTGTAACATGGGGGAAAATACGTCAGCACAAAGCTGGTGAATAACGTTGACTCTAAAATCTCTTTTTCAATACCTTTGTGAAACCAACAATAACACCTTTGTGACTACTCATTAGGCACCTAATTAAATTGGGATAAAATTACCCTAAGTACCATGTACAATTAATTATATACACAATATCATTTCTCTGAACAGTCCCGTAGACCTTCAGAGGCATGTTGATGATATGCATAGCCTCGGGGAAATGCCGAGTCACCATGTATGTTTGGATCCAGACACATGTATACTCTTAATCAGAGTGTCCGTTTCTTATTATTTACACAAAGTTTTTAAGGATTCGTAAATCCTATGCAAACATTCAGACTCATTATAAAAGGTTTGGGGCGTATTCACCTTTTCTGTTTATAATCAGTTTCTGATACTGATTCCTGTTTTCTGATTCTGTCTCTTGATTGGTTACCTCGGACCTACAGTACGAGAATAACATTTGTATAAATAACTAGATCAGCGATCTAGCTTCATACGTTTAGTCCGTTTTTGTATAGCGTTAACCTTGATAAAAACTTATGTTTATTCAAAACATTTGGACCTTTAGTCCCTTTCTTTATTTGCCAATTATAGGCTACGTTTCTTCTTCAAGAAGAAACATTAATCAACTATATTCTTTTAATATTATATTTTAACAATAAAGAAATACTATTTTAGCTATAACGTTTGCTTAAGAAAAGTTATATTATTCTTAATCATAAATCAAGGTTCAGCTATACCTCCGACTATTGTCTAAGACATTTATAATAATATAATAACTTAGGCAGAACCCCTTACCTCGCACGGGTATTCGGAGTTAGATATTCCTAAGTTTATACGGGCAGCACTTCTACTCTATGCACGTTGTTCTTGATTAACTCTTCTTGGCACGCAAATCGAGGCAATGTTTGGTTGCCGGGTCGTGCACGTACATCAGACGGAATGTAGGGTTTCTTGAGTGACACGCACTTCGAGGAAACACCGGGTTTTGGCACGGATTACAAGGTTATATTATCGGGTCGGTGGCACGCAAAACGGTGTTCGGCATGCAAACCGAGGTAGAGAGAGAATGTAATTTCTAGAGAGAGTATGGGTGGTCTGTGTGAAATGAGCCGATCCCCTCCCTATTTATAGACATTTTTGTGTTCCATCGCGGTACGCATGGGTCCTACTTCTCCCGCCGTCGCGTACCGCGACGGCTCCTTTTATGAAATCACGCCACGTGTCCTGACACGTGTGCCACGTAGTCTGACACGTTTTGCCACGTGTCCTGGTGTGTTGCCACGTGTCACCGCAGTGTGACACGTGTCTCTGAGTCATCATGGCCCATCGCGTACCGCGATGGCCATCTTCTTGGACTCATCGCGTATCGCGATGGGTCCTTAAATATTTATTTTTCATTTTGGTCCCTCTGCTTTGACAGCTTGCCATTTCTAGTCTAATTCTCGTTGCGGCTCGCGGCGATGCGAGCGTGCGAAGTGCAAAGTGCGCCATCAAAGCGCCACATTGCGCCCAACGCCCTTCGCCATCGCCATCGCCATCGCCATCGTCCTCGCCTGAGCCCGAGGGCGTGCGCGTGCGCGGAGGGTGCGTAGGACCACTTGGTGCATGATATTCCTAAAAGAATATTACTATGGAAAATCTCTTCCTTATAATGACCTTCCATTTCTTTACTACTTTCCATGTGGGATGGATTCCATCTTCCTTATTTATACCTTAGTAAAGTGCTTCCTTTTTCTTACATCCTTCCATGTGGGATGTAGTTTCCTTTATGTAAGAATACTTAACTTAGGAAATATTTTTATTTCCTTATTTTTCCTATATTTCCTTATTTAATATTTTCTCATGTCTTGTCTTGATATTATTTTTGATCCTTCAACTTTCCTAAGTTGTCAAATTTGGATCGAAATTTTGGGGATGTTACATCCTCCCCACCTTAAAATGAATCTTGTCCTCGAGATTCATTGTTTGATGTGTGAATGGTTCTTGATTTTTGATTGTTTGATTAGATTCTATCTAATCGGGTTCTTGTTGTTGCAATCTGTATGCAGAATGACTAGGGTCTTTATTTTGTTGCTAACTTACATCCTCGAATGATGTAACCAGTCAATAGTTCAGAATATTATTCGTAAATATAAATTGCTAAACACATTGATCAATTGTGTTTAACTATTTACCTTACCGTTATGTATTCTAAATATTTACTGATGTTAACTACATTGTTGTGTGGATTCAGTCTGTCGAATCTATTCCAGTAAGTTGTTGTTTAGATTCAATCTATCGAATCTATTCTATCCTTGATCTTGATCAATGATGTTCTCTGTATTCTAACTGTACCCTGTACTTTGACTTTAATCACATTTGCTATACTTAGCGATTGTATTTCTTGAATATCTTCGAGTTCTTTTTCTTTGACCTTCTGATCAACCTTACGAGGTAGGTAGTAATATTCCATCGATTGTATTGCTTAAATGTCTTGTGGTCAATCACAAACTCCTTTCGATAATATATTGTCTTTTGAATATTTAGATATCTTATAACGTTTGGTATATCATTCTCCTAGATGATAAATTTTCTCAACGTTTTCTTGTTCTAAGTTTCGCATGAACTTTTCAATATGTGAACCTCTTGATTGTTCTTCTGAGGTAACGAATATAAGCATTCTTGTGTATTAACACGATCTATATGATAATATTTTATTTATAACTTAGGGAATTAAATACCCTTCTTTGATTACAAAACTTCTCGTTTGAAAACGAGTTACAATAAATATACAAAAGTTAGCTAGTCTATCTTGACATTTCTTTGATATGATCTTGTCATTCGTTAATCTTGACTAGCTTTTATTTTCGGGCACTCAGTCTTAAAATGACCGGTTTCTCCACATGTAAAACATACTCCTAGATTCTTACGACATGCATCTATTGTGTGTCCTGCTCTCTTGCAGTATGCACAATTGTTTGAATTTTCTAGTCGACACTTTCCAATATGTTTTCTTCTACAAGTTTTACAAGCTGACTTGGGAGTACTTTCTTCTTTTTCAAACTTCTCGTAATCTTTTGGTTTATTAGTTTCTTTGTCATTCTTCTTTTCTTCTTCTTGATTCCTTATCATGCTATTGATTAAGTATCCGGCCAATTCCATAGCCGAATCAACTGTTTCTGGCATATTGGATCGTACCATATCTCTTATTTCTCTTGGTAGTCCATATATGTATCGAGTTACTTTGTTATATTCCAGAGCTACTAGATGTGGAACCAGTCGACAGTATTCTAGGAATTTAGTGTTATATTCCCTAATATTTGTGCCAACAACCTTGTGATTCCATAACTCAGTTTGAATTTGATCCATTTCATGAGTTGGGCAAAATTTCTTCAATATAAGACCTTTGAATGTCTCCCAACTTAAGTTATACATCACTTCTCTCCCTTTGCTCATTAACAGAGCATTCCACCACTCATGCGCCTCTCCTTTAAACATTAAGGCGGAATACTGAATCTTCTCTTCATCAGTACACTTACTTGTTATCACTATTGTTTCCATCTCCTCAAGCCACCTCACGGTTGTGATGGCTCCTTTATTTCCGTGAAACTCCTTTGGTCCATAATACTTAAAGTCTTGACGAACATCCAATGATTTTGAGTTTCTTTCGTTTCTTTAGTTTCTTATTCTTTGAATGATTATTAGCCGTAGAGTTATCATAAGTTTCTTCCTTTCTCGAAGAAACAGACTTACTTCGATTTCTCTTGTTAGATTTTGGTTGACTTTGACTTGTAGATAAGTCCTCGATAGCTTCCTTAATCATCTTTTGAATTCCCTTTATATTTTGAGCGGGAATTTCATTATCTTTATTAACGTTATCTTCGTTTTCAATTTTCTTTGGGGGACTGTTGTGAGAGTTTGCACTTTCTTCTCTTGACATACTACAATAAAATTTTAAAAGATAAGTCCCATATTCGAAGAATTCAAAACATATCTTTTATTTATTTTATTATAGTTACAAGAGTGCATATTATTCGTTATTATACTCTCTACAATTACTAAGGTTTTATTTCTTCCAATGAATAATTAATTTCTTAATTTTACTATCTTTCTTGATAGTCTTCTCTTTTTCTTCCACTTTCATCTCTTCCATTGTTTCTTCCTTTTGAGTGTACATAAAGTAAGGATCTTGTGTTGCCGGATAATATTCTTGCTCTTGAATATATTCTTCCGGGTAAGTCTTTACTTCTTTTTCCTTTGGCGTCATTGGTTTCTTGGATCTACTAGATCCTGCTCCGTGACTGGGAATTATTTGAGCTAGCGGAATGTCAGAATCATATGAATCCGAATCTTCCTCCATTTTTGTTGATGATATGCATGGCCTCGGGGAAATGCCTAGTTACTATGTATGTTTGGATCCAGACACATGTATACTCTTAATCAGAGTGTTCGTTTCTTATTATTGTACACAAAGTTTTTAAGGATTCGTAAATCCTATGCAAACATTCAGACTCATTATACAAGGTTTGGGGCGTATTCACCTTTTTTGTTTATAATCAGTTTCTGATACTGATTCCTGTTTTCTGATTCTGTCTTTTGATTGGTTACCTCGGACCTATAGTACGAGAATAACATTTGTATAAATAACTAGATCAGCGATCTAGCTTCAGACCTTCAGTCCGTTTTTGTATAGCGTTATCCTTGATAAAAACTTATGTTTATTCAAAACATTTGGACATTTAGTCCCTTTCTTTATTTACCAATTATAGGCTACGTTTCTTCTTCAGGAAGAAACGTCTATATTGAGTTTCTTTTTCAAGAAGAAACATTAATCAACTATATTCTTTGAATATTATATTTCTTAACAATAAAGAAATACTATTTTAGCTATAACGTTTGCTTAAGAAAAGTTATATTATTCTTAATCATAAATCAAGGTTCAGCTATACCTCCGACTATTGTCTAAGCCATTTATAATAATATAATAACTTAGGCAGAACCCCTTACCTCGCACGGGTATTCGGAGTTAGATATTCCTAAGTTTATACGAGCAGCACTTCTACTCTATGCACGTTGTTCTTGATTAACTCTTCTTGGCATGCAAATCGAGGCAATGTTTGGTTGCCGGGTCGTGCACGTACTTCGAGATGGAATGTCGGGTTTCTTGAGTGGCACGCACTTCGAGGAAACACTGGGTTTTGGCACGGATTACAAGGTTATATTATCGGGTCGGTGGCACGTAAAACGGTGTTCGGCACGCAAACCGAGGTAGAGAGAGTGTAATTTCTAGAGAGAGTATGGGTGGTCTGTGTGAAATGAGCCAATCCCCTCCCTATTTATAGCCATTTTGGTGTCCCATTGCGGTACGCATGGGTCCTACTTCTCCCGCCGTCGCGTACCGCGACGGCTCCTTTTATGAAATCACGCCACGTGTCGCCACGTGGCCTGAAACGTGTGCCACATGGTCTCGTGTCCTGGTGTGTTGCCACGTGTCACCGGAGTGTGACACGTGTCTCTGAGTCATCATGGCCCATCGCGTACCGCGATGGCCATCTTCTTGGACTCATCGCGTACCTGATGGGTCCTTAAATATTTATTTTTCATTTTGGTCCCTCTGCTTTGACAGCTTGCCATTTCTAGTCTAATTCTCGTTGTCCAAAATTACTATGGCGGCTCGCGACGATGCTAGCGTGCGAAGTGAAAAGTGCGCCATCAAAGCGCCACATTGCGCCCATCGCCCTTCGCCATCGCCACCGCCACCGCCACCGCCACCGCCACCACCATCGTCCTTGCCCGAACGCGTGCGCGTGCGCGTCGGGTACTACGCACCCTCCGCTAGGACCACTTGGTGCATGATATTCCTAAAAGAATATTACTAAGGAAAATCTCTTCCTTATAAAGAGGTTCCATTTCTTTACTACTTTCCATGTGGGATGGATTCTATCTTCCTTATTTATACCTTAGTAAAGTGCTTCATTTTTCTTACATCCTTTCATGTGGGATGTAGTTTCCTTTATGTAAGATTACTTAACTTAGGAAATATTTTTATTTCCTTATTTTTCCTATATTTCCTTATTTAATATTTTCTCATGTCTTGTCTTGATATTATTTTTGATCCTTCAACTTTCCTAAGTTTCCAAATTTGGATCGAAATTTTGGGGATGTTACACGATCTGCAGGTGAAGTATGACAATTTGTCATTCAGCGCGGTCAAGACTGCTGCCAAACTAGCTGATAAAATTGACGGGTTTGATCGACTCAAGGCTGCTTTTACTGGGTTTGACAGTCCTTCCGGTAGTGGCCATGATGGTGAGGATAGTGGTGGCGATGATGATGAGCATGAGGAGGAGGAGGAATAGATGGTGGACTTCGACTATGGTCGTGGTGTTTGTTTAGTGTATGTTTTTGTTTGATGCAATCCTTTGGTGATCGATTTGAAACTTTGCTGCATGTGGACTCTGATGTTCCGCTGATCCTGTTTTTTGCGCACGTGGATGCGAACTTTGATGTAATCTTTTGGTGGTCGGTTCCGCTTGATCGATTAAAATAGAATTCGTTTGGTTTATTTTTTTCTAATCTTTTCACATTTGCGTTTATGTTATGCGTTTATTGTTAAACGTCATAAGAATATGCTTGAAAAGATAAATAATAAGAGACGATTTTATTAACTTAAAACAAAAATGGCCCTTAGCCCGTTTAATACACAATCTTTGTTTTTAAAGGTAACACTTTCGCAGCTGTGTTGCGTTCCATGTCCTTGGGATTGGTGACCCATCTAATTTCTCTAGGGAGTATGCCCCTTTACCCAGTATCTGGGAAATTGCATAAGGGCCTTCCCATTTTGGTGCCAACTTTCCTGGTGGTTCCACATTGGATGCTTCTCTGTTGCGGAAGATGTTTTCTCCAACTTTGAACGTGTTTGCTTTTACCCTACTGTTATAATATTTTTCAAGCTGGTGTTTGTATTTTTCTTCTTTGATTGCGGCTAACTCTCTCCTTTTCTCCAGAAGATCTAAGTTCAAGCGTAGTTCTAACTCGTTGTCCTTTTCGACTAATAGTACCCTAGCGGAGGGAAGCTCAATTTCCGCCAGTATCATAGCTTTTGTCCCGTAAGTGAGACTGAACAGGGTTTCTTCATGACTTCTTCTCTTTAGGGTTCTATATGCCCATAATACGTGTGGTAACTCGTCCACCCATCCATCCATTTTCAATCCTAATATGGATTTGATCCCTTCTAGAATTGTACGATTGGCCCTTTCTACCTGACCATTGCCCTACGGGTGTGCTACTGATGGGAACACTTGTTTTACCTGAAGTTCGGCGAACCATTATTGAAGGGTCTTATGATCAAACTAGGTGCCGTTATCACTGATCATCTTCTGGGGTAGCCAGTGACAGAACTAGGCTTATCTGACTGGGGGGTCAAAATTATTTGTATATATGATCATGAAGAAATAATGATTCTGTGTATATATGTTTTTATCGCTTTAAAATTTGCAAATAATAGAATGACAATTAGAAAGATAACAAAATAACACAAAAAAATAATTTTTTTTTAAAAAGTAAAAACAATTAATACCAACTTCCAATGCTAGAGCACACAACTCATTTCCTTAGGAAACGTCAAATCATCAACCTAAAGTTTAATAAATAATTAAATAAATTTGTACTAATATGCTCACCTTCTTCTTCATCAAAAAAGAAAAACTCCCTGCACGCTACACTCGTCGGAAAAAAAATTTCCGATCAAGCCTTTTTCTATATTTCATCTTCGTTTCAACTACCCAATTTAAGATATTTTGAAGATCACAGTACAAAAAACGACCAAGCTGCATACCTCTACTAATACAAAGTTTGGCCTGTCGGAGGGTCAACTGACCCTCCTGACCCCCCTGTAGTTCCGTCCCTGGGGGTAGCCCGAAGTGGCATATGATGAACTCCCTGGTGAACTTTTGGATAATGGCGGTGCTAATAGATGCTAAGGATTTTGCCTCAACCCATTTTGTGAAGTAGTTCATCGCGACTACCAAGAACTTAACTCTTCTGGGGGCCTGAATGGGCCCATGATGTCAATGGCCCATTTCTGAAACGGCCATGTGGAAGAGACTGGGATCAGGTCATTCTTGGGTCGGAGGGTGTTTGGTGCGTGCCGTTACACGAGTTTTGTTTATAAATATACATATATATATATACACATATACATATATATGCATCAATATACACATATACATACATACATACATATATATATATATACACATATATATATTGATGTGTTGTAATACACACTTGTTTTCCGCATATTTTATCATCTTTTTATTGCTTAATTATCTAATAAATAAGGGTTTTGGCTTGTTTTAGTATGATCTTACAAAGTTATTTATTTTTCATAGGTTGCGGGTTTTAAAGAGAAAAGGAACCGAGTTTTTGCAAGACTAAAAGCGCCTTTTTGATCAAACATTGAAGAACCAAGTTGAAGCCCGACCCAAGCCCACTAGTGAAAACCCTTACATGTTATTATATATTATAACATAAAAAATAAAAAAAAAACCTAACACTTCCTTGAAGAACCCCGATCGGCAACACTAGAAAATAAAAAAAAATAATAATAACACTCACATACCTCTTGTCCGATCAGAAAATGTTACGGACTGAAACCAATGCAAGTCTTTTGGGTTGAGTTCTTCTGTTTGGCTTGTAATTACAAGTCAAACAGAAGAACTCAACACAAAAGACTAGTCTGATAGGTGAGGGAACCCATTTGGCTTATAAACCCCACATCAGTTGCCCATACAACCGATGTGGGACAAGTCCCATATCTTGCATTGCTTTTAGTCCGTAACAATGCACCCTCCTTAAGGGCCAACGTCCTCGTTGGTCACGGCTGGCTCACTCCAGGCCACCACTCCGTGGGCCACCACTCCGAGTCCTCGTTGGTCATGGCCACGTTGGTCACGGCTGGCTCACTCCAGGCCACCACTCCGCGGGACACAACTCCGAGGTTGGCTCTGATACCAATGTTACAAGCCAAACAGAAGAACTCAACCCAAAAGACTAGTCTGATAGATGAGGGAACCCATTTGGCTTATAAACCCCACATCAGTTGCCCATACAACCGATGTGGGACGAGTCTCATACCTTGCATTGGTTTCAGTCCGTAACAGAAAACATCTCAAAAATAAAAGAAAGAATAAAAAGGGTTTGGTGACAATTGTGGTTGGCCAGTTGTATCCAAGAAAGAAGAAAATTATTAATCACTTGTGGCTGTTAAAAATGTTTATGGGCAGTAGTAGAGACACAAAAAATTATATAACACCAAACCCCTTGGTGCAGTAGTCCGATCGACGGTCAACAAAAGGAACAAGAAAAAAAAATTTTTGGTTCTTTTGAAGCTAAGGAAGAAGAAGGAAGCCAAGGTGACTGGGGACAGCAGCTAGGGTCGAATTTAAATCATATTTCTCAGCCACACTTGATAGTATAACACTCATAAACTTTGCTTTCTTGTTTATGTTCATAACTATATTGATTTTGATTTTTAAAGTTAATTGTTTTGCCATTAAGTTAAGGATTGAGGTGTGTTTGATTATACTTGATTGTGGATTGAGTTTTATTATGATTTGGTTAAGTATTATGAATGTTATTTTAAGTGTTTTCTGCTATTTAAAAATTATGATTGGCTAAACTTCTTTGTTCTACCTAGGTTAGATGATTATTGTTCGGTTTTGATGAGTTAAATGGATTGTTTGATTAATATGACCTGCATTGCTATTGAAAGTTTGGTTTAATGATGAATAAGGTTGTGTTTAGTGACTGCCATATTTTTTATTTCATCTCATAACCTCATGCTTCGATTAATTGAATTGGTTTTGATTGATAGTTGCATGTTCAAGTTTATATTTTGTATTTAGAGTTTGTTAGCGGTAGGAACAACCGTAGGGTTTTGTTGAGATTGTTAATTGATATAAGTCAGCGGGTAAGAACCTTCTTAGTGACCGAGAGGTGATAGGAAGTAAATTCGTCTCATAGCTCTTGCTTGTTAGGATTAGGATTGTGCGAGAGTGGGTTCGGTTCTTGTCGGGTTTGGGTTCGTGAGCGATTATTTGGTCTAGTTTGTGCTAAACCAAATTGTTCCTCTATCCTTGGTTGCGTAGTATTCGTTTCCATTAGGGTCGTGTGTCGGTGAGTCCGAGAGGAGAGTCGGCATTAGAACTCCTTAGCATTAGTTCCCCGGTTTGTTCTTAAAATCAATTAAGTATAAGTTAGGGTTTGTTGGTGAGACCGAGAGGTCATCTAGCTTTCTTGAGCGAATCTTAGTTGTCTTATCTTTAGATACCGTGGTCGTGAGATCATTCAATCCATTAGCTTGTTAGACCGTCAATTTGATTCATACCTAGGTAGACGTTTTCTCCATTGTCAGTCACAGTCGTTAAGTTTCGTTAAGTGTTTAAGTCAGTCTCGTTAAGTCTAGTTAATTAACTTAGTCAAAGTACTTTAGGTCAAGTAGTTTAACTTGTTAAAAATCAATTCAAAAATATTATTCTCAGGAAGGTCTTGTCTAGGGTTTAGTGATCATAAACGTTTTCACGTGTCCTTGTGTTCGATACTAAGACTTCTTAGGTCTATACAACTTGTGATCGGTACACTTTAGGGTTGTGTGTGGAGTCATAAGTAGTTTCGTTTTAAATTTAAAGCTTAGTTATGAGTCCTATAGATTGAGCACTCATTAGACACACATCATATATATATATATATATATTATATATATATATATATATTTATTTTTTATAATATCAAGTTTCGTTACGTGTTTTTATGTATTTGTATTTGTACTCATTAAACTGGCCCATTTTGTTGTTTGAATGCGTTCTTGTTTGTCATTTATCATTTATATAATAATCCCGATGATTTACAGTTATTGTTCGTTCGTTTTCAATTCATTTTTGTTCAATTAATGAAACTCTGAGATTTGAAGTCTTTATCTAATCGAGTCGTAAACTAGCCAAGTATAATATGAAAATAATCCCAAAACATATTAACTTTTATTCCACTTAATAAACATTTCAAAATTCAGGGTTTAATGTGTAAATAAAGTTTAAGATCAGTTTTATATATATATATATATATATATATATATATATATATATATATATATATAAAGTTCATGGGTTACATTATACGCTTCAATTGACCTTATAAATAGGTTTCTAATCTTCATCTAAACGTGTACCTATCATCAAGATAAACTAACATACTCTATGTAATCTATATTTGATCTTCAAAGTTTAATTCCGACCACACTGTCGTCCACCATCAATCCTTAACATATCCAGGAAATTAATATATGTTTTCGTTTAGTTTTTTAGCAGTAAATCAAAACCCTAACAAAGTTTGAGCAAACATGGAACAATTTATACAAATCAAATATGAACTTTAAAACTTTGTAAATAATCATCTATTTTCATATAATAATCAAATATCAAGCTGGTCCAGTTGGTTAGTGCACTTAACTATAGATAGAAGGACCCGGGCCAGGACACATTTTTTTAAGTATTTTATTTTAATCATATTTTTTTCTTTTATTTATTAATCAAATTAAATATTAAAAATATTTATAAATTTAATAAAACTAATTTAAGTTAAATAATATTAGTTATAAATCATATTTGTCACTTTTCACCTAAAAAACGACTTTTGTTTTCATTAAAGTTTTGTGACAACCCGATTAACATTATATTATTAAATATCATTTTGTTAACATTATAACACGCCAACGGTTTTCAAGTTAAAATTTCCTTTAAAATCAATATTCAAACAACGTTAAATTTCTCATGTTAGTATTAAGTAGTTATATATATTAAAATAATATTAATCGTTAAAACTTAACGCTAAAGCTTAAATAATATTATAATATCGAATGCCATAAAATAATAAAATATATATTAAAATAGTGCAAAATATCTAAAACCAAGTTAAATAACTTTATAATCCCGGTAGCTAGTCTTTAATTTTGTATCTTCATTATTACGCATAGTTTCGTGAGATTCGATAGCTTCAGTTTGTTAACTCGCTTTCGGTTATTATTTCAATTTGGCTTCAATCTCAAATGTGAGTTTCTCACACCCCTTTTATCGTTTTTATTGCTTTTGGGGGTATCATATGTATCCTACAAAACTCAATTATTTACGATTTCAATTACAAATTACAATTCACTACATGGACTTGTGTGTTTACTTATTACTTGCTCAAAATTACTGGCTCATGGATTACTTCAAGATAGTATGATCATACACCCCCCTTGCACTCAAAACCTTGTTGTTATGAGTGGTAAAGGGCCTCATTATCCGAGTACGTTGTTGTGCAATCTCAAACAGAAAGGACATTATTTGCTTTCAAATTTTTCATGTAATTGTATGGTTTTTATGTATTATATCAAATTGTGTGAACTCACCAACTATTATGTTAGTTGACATTATTTTATACATATGTTACATGTATGCTTATTAGATGATGAAACAAGAGAAGACACTAGACTTAGGATTATTAATAAAGTATTTGATATGTTTCATTTCCTTGTAGCTTTCTTATTTGCAAATCAACTTGTTATTTGAATCAACAATGAAATAATGATAATATTGTCACTTAATAGTGTCACATGTGTTTTGAACAATCTGTACGTCACACTCGGGCGTATTCCAATTTCTCCAGGGTGTTACAAAACCAAAGCTTCTTCATAGAAATTAGATGGTAAATGGAGTTTAGCTCATAATGAGTATAGTTATGAACATTAAAAGAGATGAAAATAACAAACACATGATCAAACTAGAACTATCTAACCAAATATGGATGAATCTTCCTTTTTCTATGGTAATGGATGATGATGATGATGGATGATGGTGATGATAACCTCCAAGCCTTCAAACTCTCCACAAGACCTTCGATATGAGTGTAAAGTGGGTATTTTTATAAGAGAAACTCGTATAGAAGTTTTCTTCAAGCACATTTGTTGAATGCAACATGCTCCACTATTTATAGGCAGTCTAGGTGATCAGGCTTGGCCCCGTGTAAAGGGAGGCACTCCCCCTGTGTCCATCTGAGGCTTGGGTTTACCTGAAAATACATTTTAACATGATAAGTAGCTATTTGAACTATATTATTTGATAGAAGTTGCAATTTTAGAGATTATTAAATGCTAAAAAGATGTATAATTTTGTATACATCAGGATAGGTACATGACTAACTCTTCGCCCTTTCGGGCCGTCACCGTCGGCAGTTCGATCATGCGCTTCTTCACTTCTTGGAAAACATGTTCCGCTTCTGGTGTCCACGGAAATTGTGATTTTTTTCTGGCAATTCCGCACCATAGACACGAATGGGAATGACTTTGTGGCATGGTTGACCAAAATCTATTCATTGCTACTAGTCTCCCGTTTAGTGTTTGGACCTCTTTCAGTGACTTTGGTGAGGGCATACGAGAGATGTTGGAACCCGATTAAACAATCATATCAATCTAATAACTATAACACTAACAGATCTCAGATCTGTGGATAATCGATTAATACGTTTATATAGATCTAGCTCATACTTACCTTAGATTCAGTGTTGTATGTGTTTATATATTATCAGTATATATGTATATCAATTGTTTGTATAATGTTAGGTTGAAGATCGAGAGAGCGATTGGACTGGGATTCGATAATTAACTCTCAAAACCTTTTTTTTTTAATTAACAGTGAACAGTGATCACTATATATAGAAGATAGGTCTGGTTCGCTAACATCCCCTAGCGAACCAGACACTACTTCGTTACATACATTAATTAGACAAAACACCCCCTGATTCGTTAACATCCCCTAAAGAATCAGGAGGGAATACACTTAATGTCTTAGTTCGCTAGCATCCCCTAGTGAACTAGACTTTACACATAACGAACTAGATAATAATTAATCTAATTATTACATTAAATAATAAACAAAACGTTAACGACAATTACAAAGACTCAAGACGCAAAACCGTGCACTAACAGACACCCCCTCGTCTTGAGCTCTTTATCTTTAAATTATTTGAAGCGCTTGGACTGCCAGTCTCTGCAACTATGAATTCCATGCTCATGACACACACGAACAACTCATTGTAATTGCATAGCTAAGTCATAGTCTTCTTGGCGCTCGAACAAAATCTGCTTCTTGTGGAGCACGTCATTGTCTGTCTCTGATAAATTAACCAACCACATCCGGTCGATTATCTTGATGAGCTCAGTCTTCAGTCCTCTACCAAGAACAATGACGGCCTCGCCAGTACGATTGTCATAGTACCAGCGGTTGAATGAGAGATGCATGTCTTGAGGCATCGTCTTCACAGGAACCTGCTTCATCGTCTTTGGCGGCTTCACCTTCAGGACAAGTTTTCTCCAGCCAGTCCTCGGATCAATCTCGTCAATACGCTTACGTCTTGGGACCTGGGGCTTGAAAAACTTGAAGCCATGATTGACCTCGAAGAGTAAGTGTTGATGGAATCACTCAGCTGTTCGGTAACCCCCACGATTGATAAATGGACGTCTCGCGAGGTTACGAACATCCTACCGCGGCAATGTAAGAACATCCATTATCGTCTCGTAATACTGAATCCCCTTCTCCCATTTGATTATACATACTTTAAGCTCATTATCATAAAGCCAGGAGACAATATCACCATGTACCTTGGAGACAGTCTTGAAGGAGGTCACTTGGTTTGCTTTGACCCAAGCTTCAGCTGTGTCTTTACGTTTCTGATCTACGTAACGATGTGCCTGAATAATCTTACCAACAGCTTTAAATCTGAACCAACTCAGAATCTCTTTAACAGACGGATCAAACGGTTTACCAGTATAAAAACCCTTTCCTTTGGACTTCTCTTCAACATGGTCTTCTGCTTCTTTTATTGTTTCTTCATTGAATACCGGAGCACCTTGATCAACGTTTGTGTGTTGATACAAGTTTGGGTACTCCTCAGCAGTTACGTCTTCCATCTCAATATCCTCGTTCTCATAAATAAAATCCGTATTCATCTGAATAGACGGATCATCTTCTAAACCTTCTTCATTCACCACCTCAACATATGGCTCAGTTTCTAACACGGTTAATTGTTCGTCATTAAGCCCAAGCAGTATGAAAATCTGCTCCCGAGTCAGAGACCTCTCCACAAACTCCCCAACCTCTATCTCATCCCTGTTAACCACACTTTTAACTACCCCTGATCCATCCACAAATATCACAGTATTAGCCGCAATCAACTCAATTGGTTTAGCAGTAGTTGGATCTTGATATATAATAATCTGTTTACCCGAGTCTTCACCGCCACTTGTACCAGCACCAGAAGATGAACCATGCGATTGTTTAGGCTCACCTCCTGCACTAGACTCATCAGGGTCTTTATCATCATCTTTAATTTTCTTCAGGGCATCTTCTTTGCATGTCAGTTGAAGGATTAACTCCTCTTGTTCCTTTAATTTCACCCCCTGAGACTCAACAATCGTACTTAACGACTTAGTCTCCTTCTGACAAAAAGAGATGTAACTCATCATTCGTCGTTGATTCTCCATAAGTTGTTCTTGATTATGACGGTCAGCTGCCATTTGGTTTTCATAAAGACGTAGAAGATTCAGCAGCATCTCAGTCTGACGGTTTGATGCCATGTTATACAGAGATGGATGAACTGGTTGGATTGGACCTTGAGGTTGAGTGATTCTGATAAACGAAACGTCACTTCGTGGAGGAGGTGGAGGACGGGGAGATCTCATGGATGATGTTGGGGGGATAGTAGACACCGTAGCAGGAGGCCTTGGTATTTCTGATAACGCCGTTTGTGGAATTACACCAAGCCTTTCATGCGGTACCAACGTTGTCGTCAATGTAAGCATCGAAGTGCTAGTAGTAGTCGGCACTACCGAGCTTTGAGGCGTTGAATGACGAGGTGGTGGCACACCTATAATTACCCCAGCCCCCTCCAAAACGCGTCTTTTCTTCGATGGCTCACCAGTTGCCACCGCTTTCCCTTTCCTCTTTCATTCTTGTTGAGCCGCAATGGTGGCAGCTAAAGCAGCATTTACTGCCTCTTGTTGTTCTTGAAAGGCAGCATCACCAGCACCACCATCACCATCATTTCCATCATCATCGTTCCCACCTTCTTTGACTGAAGTGTTTGCCGAACTTGTTCTTTCAAATGGTCAAAGACTAACTTTGAGAAATTAAACGGCTTGTTCAGAATCAAAGCAACAAAAGCTGACTGCAAGCTGAGTCTACATTCGTCAAACCCACCACGACGACCACTCATACAATGAAGTAGAACATGTAGAAGATACTTGTATGGTGGATATAACCCGTTCTTGTTCAACATGGATTTATTAATGCCGCCACCATAACGCAAGCGTGTGAATAACCCCTTGACCAACGGTTTCTCAAATTCACTCGGGTTGTTATCATTATCACCAAATTGAAGTACACGGCGAATGACCTCAACATCAATTGTAATCAGAGTTTGATTGATTTTGGCTCGAATGTGTTTCTCCTCTTCAACATACTCAGCTGTGTTCCAAAATTGCCTAATAATACTCAGATACACCTTCGGTCTAGCAGTTATAGCATAGTGTATCACTGAGCGTCTTAAGAAAGCTAAAATATCCCCAAACACATTCACATTTGCCACATCTTGATTCACGTAAGCATATATATTATGTTTCTTGTCAAATGGTAGTAAAATAACATCGTATTATTGCTCTTGTTGTGGTGGTTGAACTTGTGGAGGTTGTTCTGGTGGTGGTTGCTCGTGTTGCCCTTGATCGGCAATTGGTGGATCTTGATTTACTTGATCAGCCATGTTTACTGTATAAATATAAACAAATATGAAAAATGTGAAGACGTAATATGTATTAAACATCAATATATGTCTAGTTATTTATAAATGGTGTATATTCATTGTCAAAAGATATGTGTATATAATTTATTTACGCGTTTAGACGATTTAAATACTTTAATTATTTAATTAAAATTGAATGTCATTCGTTAAATATCTCACTGATTCGTTACTATACAGTAACGAATCGTGCGATTCGCTATCAGGTAAATAAGCTAACGAAGTAGTCTTAGCAAATTAGTTTTCAAAATGACGAACTAAGGATCTAGTTCGTTATACTTTTAACGAATCCACATCTGACTTGTGAACTAAGTTATTCGCTGAGCTAGTTCGTGTATGTCCTTAACGAATTCGACACGAAACAGTTCCAATTCGCTAAGGAGAACGAATGGTCAAATAATTTGACTTAATCTTTGACCTTCAAAGGCAAAGTCAAAATTGCGATAAACACAGATAGTCAACAACACAAACCCAGCTAAGATTGAGACTTTGAATCGCTAAATAATAAATCAATGTTACTCTGAATAAATCAACACAATTAGCCCATGCTTATCGTCGAATAGACAAAATAATAAATCAATGTTACTCTGAATCGCTAAACGAAGCTCACGGTGTTAAGATTGAGACTTAACACCGTATCCTAAACAAGACCAAACAATACATTAAACAGATTCTAAAACCCTGAAAATATAATTATTCAATCGACCCGGCAAACAATAATCAATCATCGATTAAAGTCTACCCTGGGTATCGGAATCGCATTCCGAACACATTCAATCATAAATAAGCAAGTTTATCATAACAAATCATAAATAAAACGGGTTTATAAACTCGGAAAACCCTTAAACCTCAAACATCCATAATTAGTCTATGAATACATAATCATTTTTGACGAAAATCACATCGCGATGATCGCCTATACCTTAGACACACAGAGATATCCTTGAAATGTCGAAATGTGAAAGTCGAAATTTCAGAGAAAATTTTGAATAGAGTGACTTTAGGGTGAAGGAAGAAGACGAACAGTGAAGGACTTTTCGTGTTTCTTGTCTTATATAGCCTAACACGCTACCCGAGGTACACAGTGTACGAATTACGCAATTCGTTTGAATTATGAATAACGAATTAGATAATTCGCTATTACAGTTCGTTACCTTAGAATAGCGAACAAGCCATGATTCGTGTCTTGATTCGTTAAATATATATAACGAAGAAAGGATGATTCGTTACAGAGTGCGGAAGCGAATTAGGTGAGCAAACTAGAAATCAGTTCGCTAAAGATTCACCTAGTTCGTTATCCATAATTAGCGAAGTAGCTTTTAACAAATTACTAACTTTATTTAGTTTTAAATTAAATAATTAAATGAATTAAATAATGAATTAATTAAATAAAATTTTAACTTAAAATAATTACCGAGAACCGTTTTATCCCAATAACTAAGTACCTTAAATTCGTTTCATTATTATGAAACATAACTTAAAAGCATTAAATAATATGTAAAGTACGAAAAATAAAATATTTTTGGTATTTTGTAAAAAATTAAAGAATGTATTTACAAAAGAATATCCGAATTAGAAAATAGACAATCTTTTTGTGTTTTTCAATGATTTATCAAAAGCAGTACATATTTTTGTGTTTTTGTTCAGTTTGAGCGGAGAATCATATTGACCAAAATGCCCTTCCATCACAGTTTTATATTTCAGCGATATTATGATTGGCGTTAAGTCGGTCATTGATATTGTTGTCCACTTAAATCTTATAACAAACCTTCGAGCATTTTTGTGATATGATTTATGGTTCAATTAGCGCACAGAATATCAGAAACTATCAGCCCCTAATCTCGGTTCAAGGTTAATTTGATTTTTGCCAAATCACCCCACTTTGACTTAAACCATTATAATGTTGATCAAAATTTGAAACCTTTTGAATATTTGAGCAATGCATCAGGTTTCCTTTACTGTGAGTGAGTATGCACGAGTCCATCTGTCGGCTTACATACATTGTATCCCTTGGGGTCCGTTTCTTATTGGTATTGAGACGCACGCAAGGGAGGAATAATTGGGTTTTGATCAAGTCAGTAATTTAGATTGTACAGAGTACAGCAGTGATCAAGTTTAATGACTTTGGGTTTGCTCAAAGAAACGAGTGAAATATTCATGCTTATGAATACCCAGATGATTAAGCCGAATAAAGACTCACAGTGTCCAGAATCCTAACGCTTGTTATTTGCTTTATTATATTTTTGGGTGATCAACAATGATAAGGCTTGAGTAAGATGGGTTATTACATTTCTGCCATCTTCACCGAGACTTTTTCTAGAGACTAACACCTCTTTCAATTTGGCTTTTCTTTAAGTTTATATCACTTACTTTACTCTAGCAGCTTGTTTAAGACCTATCAATGCACCAATGATTAATCACACAGTCTTTTAAGTTAATTTCTTTCTGGATTTGGGGTCAAATAATCAATGTACTATCATTTTCGCTTTTTGCTTCAAAAACTCAAGATTTTGAGGAGCATAAAACAAAATGATTTAAATTGCCCCATTTAATTTAAGTTCATAACTTAATGGCTATCCTAGTCATCTACAAGTAGAGAATATGACCAAAACATGCAGGCACGCTTTACAAACTTAAATAACTGACTAAATTCTCAGCTAAAAAATAAATAGAATGCTTAACAAACGCCCCAAATACTTTCCATTTGTCAGGTAAATGGCTAACCCGAATATTTACAAGAAATTATCAGGACCAAACATATACAGGTATATGTTCTTCGAAATAGAAGTAAATGACATAATTTTCAGCGATCATAAGCAAAAATCTTTTTGGTTTTTCTCTTTACAAACTAAAAACACAATCTTTTTGTCTTTTTCGGATTTTTCTTTACAAAGACAAGAAAATTCACATTCTTTTTGACTTTTTCAGAAATTTTTCTGTACAAACAGAAATCACAATCTTTTTGGAATTTTCTAGATTTAAAATGTTTTTTTGGTTTTTCAGATATTCAAACAAAACAAGAATGAACAATATTTTTTATTTTTCTATGTTTTCTAATGTTTTTGGGTTTTATCTATACAAACTCAAAGCACAATATTTTTGTATTTTCTAGAATTCACCCCCTAAAACCTAAAAACAGAAGGAAATTTAAACTAGAACAATAATACAAGTAAAGATAATTATCCTAATTTTAGGATCTCAGCAAGAGTTTTCAATCCATTTATACCAAGCAAAAAGTTAAAAAGTGTTTTATCAAATGCTTTGGTAAATAGATCGGCTTTTTGAAAATCAGTGTGCACTTTCTCAAGATCAATTAATTTCTTTTCATAACAATCCTGTATAAAATGATATCGAATTTTGATATGTCTCGTTTTAGAATGTTGGGCGGGATTCTTGGTGATACTACTAGCAGCAGAGTTATCAATCAAGATGGGAGTAGTAAGAAACTTCAAACCGTAGTCGCGAAGATGTTGTTGTATCCACAGAACCTGGGAACAGCAACTCGAGGCTGCAACATACTCAGCTTCGGCGGTTGAAGTGGAGACCGTTGTCTGCTTCTTACACTGCCAGGAAACAAGCCGGCTTCCTAAGAATTGACATCCTGCTGTAGTAGATTTGAAATTGATCTTGAATCCTCCATAATCTGAGTCTGAGTAAGCGGTAAGATCAAAAGTATCATCTTTGGGGTACCATAACCCGATGTCAGGATTTCCCCGTAGATATTGCAGAATACGCTTGACCGCTGCCAGGTGAGTCACTCGGGGACTAGCTTGGTACCTAGCACATAAAAAAACAACAAACATTATGTCGGGTCGGGAAGCAGTTAAATACATTAAAGAAACAATCATAGCACGATAGAGGGTCGGATCAAAGGTATCCTCCAATTCATCCGGTGATAAATTGTGACCCACTGGAAGAGGAGTAGAAGGGATTTTTCTGGCAGTAATCTTGAATCGGCTCAAGACGTCGTTCACATATTTTGTCTGATGAATGAAGATTACCTTCGCAGAGTGATGAACCTGCAACCGTAAAAAGAAATTCATCTCTCCCATCGAGCTCATTTCGAACTTGGTTTGCATAGACTTCTCGAACTCCTTACATAAAGTATCATTTGTAGACCCAAAGATAATGTCATCAACATATATCTGAACTAGGAGAAGATCATCACCAACAGTTTTATGAAATAAAGTGTAGTCGACAGTTCCACGTTTGAAGCCGTTATCCGTCAGATGATCGGCGAGCGTGCCATACGAAGCTCTCGGGGCTTGATGTAGACCATATAATTCCTTGTTTAAACGGTAAACACGGTCAGGATAATCAGGATCTTCGAAACCTGGAGGTTGTAGAACAAACACTTCCTCATGAAGTTCACCGTTGAGAAAAGCACTTTTAACATCCATTTGATACACTTTGATATTTTTGTAAGCAGCAAAAGCCAGGAAGATTCGAATTGACTCTAATCTTGCAACTGGAGCCTCTTACCGATGAAAGCCTTGCACCACCAAATGTGCTTTGTTTCTCACAATTACTCCACGATCATCTTTCTTACACTTATATACCCACTTAGTCGGAATTGCCTTCTTGACTCTAGCAGGTTTGTCAATAAGATCCCAAACACCTAAACGTGCAAATTGTTGTAATTCTTCTTGCATGGCTTCTACCCAAGATGGATCTTGCAGAGCCACACGAGAAGTTGTAGGCTCAACTTGGGATAGAAAGAAAGTGAATTTAGCTGTATTTACTATACCAGTAGAACATAAATCGGTATAAGCACATAAGACATTATTGTTACTCGAGGAAGCAATTTGATGACGAGTTTGAACTCCCACACCGTGGTCTCCAATAATATTTTCTTGTGGATGGTAATTATGAATCCTAAGAGTAGGATTTTCAGAAACAGCAACGTGTTCAAATAAGTTAGTATAATGTTCACCCAATTCAGGAGATGAAACATTATCATCATTCACAATTGCATTATCATCAGATGAAGACGAAGCAGTATCATAATGAACAGAAGAGTCATGATCAGGTTCTTCAGTTGGAGCCACAAATGGAGCATCAACATCATTGGAACTTGCAAATCTTGGAATTTCCAAATGTTCTTCAAAATAAGCACGGACTAAATCTTCATCTGGATGATCGATTGATGGAGTAAATGTATTAAATAAGCTGTCGTAGTCAAACATCCAGTCGGGACCTTTACCTTGAGGAGGAGTAGTGTACCGTTGACAGTCCACATGGAACCATTCCTCAACACAATCAGATGTAAAATTGTATACCATTTTCTTTGGAGATACATACCCCAAGAAATAACCTTCGATCGTTTTTTCCTCAAATTTACCCGCATCCTTTTTCAATATTGTACAAGGACACCCAAAGGGTTTCAGGTACTTTAAGTTAGGCTTTCGATTGTTCAAGAGCTCATAACTTGTCTTCTTGAGTCGGTTAACAGTCAAAACCCAATTAAGCGTGTAACAAGCTGTGTTCACCGCCTCTTCCAGAATTGGACAGGAAGCTTAGAATCAGCGAGCATAGTTCTTGCAGCTTCAATCAAGGTTCTATTCTTTCGTTCTGCAACACCATTTTGTTGAGGTACATAAGGTGCACTATATTCATGGTGAATTCCTTTTTGAACACAAAATAAATCCAATATAGTGTTTTTGAATTCAGTTCCATTATCACTTCGAATTCTCCTCACCTTTTGTTTCTAAAGTGACTCGATTTTAGTGATAAGATTTTGTACCAAAACAGGCGTTTGATCTTTTGAACTCATAAATAAGACCCACGAGTATCTCGAATAATCATCAGTCACGACTAGACAATACCGGTCTCCAGAAATACTTGCACGATTCACTGGACCAAACAAATCCATATGAAGTCGTGCAAGCGGAGTATCAATGGAATTCAATACCTTAGATGGGTGCGATTTCTTCTTCTGTTTGCCTTTCTTACAAGCAACACAGTGATCGGATAACTTAAAGTTCTTTAACGACACCCCATCTACCAGATCGTTTGCCATTAAATAATTCATCTTTCGAACATGTATGTGACGCATTCTTCGATGCCAAAGTACGGAGTCTTTCTCAGTTGATTTCGAGATAAAACACGTTTAGATTGATGTAGATACTTTAGAATTCATATTCAAGACATAAATACCATTTAATCGAGGCGATCGCATGACAACCATGACCTCAGGAATCACATAACCCGGTTTCAGAATAAGACATTCTTTATCTGTAAATATTGTAGTGTATTGCTTATCACAAATCTGCGATACACTTAATAAGTTATGATCCACCTTATCACAATAATTAACCTTCTCAAAGGTAATCTTTCCATTCAACACATCACCTTCCTGTGTAATCATACCTCTAGAATTCCCAGCAAACGCCACATAACCCCCTTGAATATTTCTCACATTTGTTAAGAGGTTGAGATTCCCAGTAATATGACGAAAACATCCACTATCCATGATCCAGTTTTCACCAGAAATGGTCTTGGATGAACCCTTGCTTTGTTTGGCCATGCAGGCAGATGTAGCAGAATCACTGATCTTAGCCATATAAGCAAAGCTAGTTGAAAGCTTTTCAATTTGATTATCAGATTCAGACTCAGTTTCAGCGTCAGAAGAAACTTCACTTCCACTTATATCTTGTGTGTATTCGGGAAACCCAAACATAGCTAGATTAGCTTGATTATCATTGCACAGTAGTCGTTGTGACCAATCACCTCCGTCAGCTAACACTGCATGTGACACAGAAGTAGACGGGTTCTTTTCAGTATCATTGACCCGTGGTGTAGAAGAGTTTTGATTTTGACCACGAGGACCAGTATACTCCTTTTTTGGCTTGTCACAATCTTTCGCAAAGTGTCCGAATTCTTGACAATTATAACACTTTACCTTCAACTTGTCAAAACCCAACTTCTTATTCAGAGCAGGAAGATCTTTTCCGGTCCTTAGCATAAATCTTTTTACCTTACGAACAATCATTGCCATGTTCCACTTTAAATCCATGAGTTCAAGATCATCGAGATCAATTTGATCATAGTTTTCATCAGTTAAATCACTTGTTGCAATCTTGCTACTCACCAAATTCTCGTAAGAAGACATAAAGGCAGACAAAAATGCAAAGTTTTGTTTAGCTTCCTTTATGTTTACATTAGTTTGAGATGAGAATTGACTTGTAGATGATGAAGTTCCCGATCCTCCAGATGAACCAGAGATACCAGAAGATCCAGTATTTCCAGCTGTGTAGAAACAGGCTCGTGGATCACTATACATTGTAGTAGCATTCTCACTTGCAGCTTGAGTAAGAAAAGCAGTTAGTGGAGAAATAGTTGAACTTAGAGGCATACTACCGCCATAGAAAGAAGGATCTTGACTTTCCTTAGAAGATTTCTGGCACTTAAGATCATATTCCCTAGCCTCAATCTTTTGTGAGAATTCAATAGCAGTCAAATCTTCTTTCAAGAAATATTTATTCTCCTTGAGAACCATTAAGAATGTGGAATAAGAACTTGGAAGTACATTCTTAATAGTGTCAATTTTATCTCTCTCAGAGACTTTCAATTTCATCTTGTCCATCTCAGCAATCAAGTGATTGAATCTTGTTGTCATTTCTTCAACTGTCTCACCTTTGAGTAAATTAAAGTTTCTGAATTGAAACTTAAGCATCACCTTCTTTCTTTCAGCAGTATTTCCCATACTCCTAATTCGGATATGTTGAAACAAAGAAGCACATATTTTTATGCTACCCACTTGATGAAAAATATTCTCAGGCAAAGCCATGGTTAGAGTAGAATAAGCCTTTGTTTCTATCTCTAATGCTTTCTTTTCTTCAACTGAGTATTGTGAAATGGCCTTTGGTGTATAACCAATAGTCTCATCTCCAATCATAGGAATGTATAGACTTTATCTAAACAATAAGAACAGTCTGGATGAACCGATCCTAGATGAGCACGAAACCTAGGTTCCCACTTGGCAAAGTCATTGAACTTCATCAATCTTGGACATTTCGAATGTGAACCTATCTCGGTATCAAGTTGCAACATTTGTTGCATCAACATATTTTGAGACGCCAATGCATACATACCGGCCATCTTTGACAAGTTTGAAAATTTAAGTGTGTAACTAATCAAACAAGGAATAAGATTAACGAATTGTGAACAGTTGTAGAGAACTGTGAACAATTGTAGCGAACTGTGAACAGGAAAATAATGAATCAAATTTTAACGAAGTTAAGATTGATCAGACAACGAATCGCAATTATATTTAAAGAATCAATCAACGAATCAGATTAACGAATCAAAAGGTTAACGAATCAGAAATTCAAAATAACGAATTGACTAAGCGAATTACAAAGTATCAGCTTAGCGAATTAAATGATAATCAGTAACGAATCACCAAGGAAAACTTAGCGAAATGAGATAAGGAATCAGCTACAGTTGATAGCGAATCAACTATAACGAATCAGGTTGTTACAACTGTTTGTAACAAACTCTGACACCTTATGCCACGTGGCAAAGGTTGTTATAACACAAATCCCAACGTGGACGCGTGTCACACAAATCAGTTTATCCAACACGAATTAACAACTAACACGAACTGGCTAACGAATTACGTGAAATGGATAACGAATTAACAAATTTGATGAACGAATCAAGGTAAACAGAATAGCGAGTCAATAGAACGAATCATATTCATCTTGAATCTTCAAATCTTCAACACAAAATTTCCAGAAACGATGAACATTTACCCAGAAACCCAGAAGTATGAAATCCGTAATGCTACCTCAAATCGTAATCAAATTGCACAAATAACCTATCAAACAACTCGCAAACCAATCGCGAATCCAAACCACCAATACTCGTAACCGATTAATCCATTTCTCGAATCCAGTTATACCAAAACCAACCTCTGTTTCGGACACAAATCAGAAAGTCAATTCCAACTCACAAACCCTTACCAATACCTTAACCAACACGAATTCAATCCAATTCGTCCATAATTCAGTCAATTCAACATAAACTTAGTCCAATTCACTTAAACAGAAAAACTAACAATATCGAAATATAATTAAACACCAAACCAAGTGTAATTGAGCACAAACAGCTCTGATACCACTTGTTGGAACCCGATTAAACAATCGTATCAATCTAATAACTATAACACTAACAGATCTCAGATCTGTGGATAATCGATTAATACATTATATAGATCTAGCTCATACTTACCTTAGATTCAGTGTTGTATGTGTTTATATATTATCAGTATATATGTATATCAATTGTTTGTATAATGTTAGGTTGAAGATCGAGAGAGTGATTGGACTGGGATTCGATAATAACTCTCAAAACCTTTTTTTTAATTAACAGTGAACAGTGTTCACTATATATAGAAGATAGGTCTGGTTCGCTAACATCCCCTAGCGAACCAGACACTACTTCGTTACATATATTAATTAGACGAAACACCCCCTGATTCGTTAACATCCCTTAACGAATTAAGAGGGAATACACTTAATGTCTTAGTTCGCTAACATCCCCTAGCGAACTAGACTTTACACATAACGAACTAGATAATAATTAATCTAATTATTACATTAAATAATAAACAAAACGTTAACGAAAATTACAAAGACTCAAGACGCAAACCGTGCACTAACAAGAGATTTCCTGTACTTTTTCTAGGTTTGCCTTGAATCTATTTTTTGTGACAATCACCACGAGGAACTTGCCTTTTTCCATTCCGAACAAACACTTGCTTGGATTCAGTTACATACTCATCTTTTGCAGCTTCTTGAACGTGTCTTCTATTTATCCCAGCATTTGATATTCTTTCAGACTCTTGATGAACAAGTCGTCCATGTACACTTAGAGGTTGTTTCCGACTTGTTCACCGAACTGCTTGTCCATTAGGCATTGATAGGTAGCTCCGACGATATTTTCAGTCCAAAGGGCATCATTTTATAACAAAATATGTCTTTGTCTTTATAGAAAGCTGTCTTATCTTGGTTTCTTTTCGCCATGTGGATTTGATGCTAACCTTTGTATGCATCTAAGAAACATTTGAAGCGGTATGGAGCTACTGCGTCTACTTTCAGATCCATTTCTGGCAGTGGATAACAATCTTTGGGGCATGCTTTGTTAAAGCCTTTGTAGTCAATACACATTGCCATGCTCCCTTGCTTTTTGGTACCATTTATGGATTCGCGACCCATGTCTGGTACCGTATTTCCCTTATAATACATGCCTTTAATAACTAGCTTACTTGGTCATTCAGCGCTTTGGTCTGTTCTGGGACCATCTTTGGTCATTCAGCGCTTTGTCAAAGCGATCCCTGTTGGTGTTGGGATGCCCATTATGCCATGTGCGGTGGACGGATTTGCATTAAAATCTTCTATCTCTTCTCTTCCCAGGATCACGTCATGCTTGGACTTTACCAATAATACCAAGAATTCTACCTCTTCAGTTCTCGAGTGCTTACCGTCACTTAACCTTACTGGGAATTTCAGTTGTCTCAGCGGATGTGTTATTTCGTTCGAGATACAGAGACAAGCGCGTTGACTGGTTCCAGTCTAACTTTGTCTTACGCATCAAGTAGATCGAAACATTGTTGGTACATAATGTCTGAAGTACTACCTTAGTCGATGAGACGTAAGTGCTTCGGTAGTATCCTATCAACGTGGTGATTATCAGCGGTTGTTTCAAGCATGGTCATCCTTTGATCCGCGGGAAGAATACTGGCTCCTCTTTCCAGTATCCTATCAAATCTTTGATGAACACAGTCAGTATGTCTACGGATCGCGGTTATGCCTCTGATGTTGGCTGAAGTGTAGGAAGAATTTTGCTACCAAGTCTTCGAAGCTTGTGATCTGGCCCTCTAGGAATCTCTCGAATCATTCCCTAGCTGCGCCATGGAGGGTGAGGCAAATATATGGCACCATACGGGCAATTTCCATTCTGCCACTCCTCTGGCTGATATGAAACCTTGTAGATGGTCACTTGGGTCAGTCATGCCATCATATTTTCCTACCGCGGATGGTAGTTTTGAGTTGGAAGGTAGTGGAGCTTCTGCTGTCTTTTGTATGAACTTCGATCTTTCCGTGATAGCTTTTGGCATGTAAGGCTTGGAGAAATCCGTGTCCACGCTAGGATAATAGTTAAAATTTTTTTTCCCCAAGCTTAGTCTCTCGGCCCAGGACACTCTCCATCACTTCCACTTTTGAGCTCCGGGCTTTTCCCTTGCGTGTTCTTAGACCTAGCCACTCGACTTAAGTTAGAAGACCTTTCTTGACTTTTTCCTTGTGTTTTATGTTGGTTTCTGTGGCTTCCTGGTCTTTCGTTTTCGCGGATAATAGGGTGTCTTTTGTCATTTGATGATCCCACGTTATCTCCTGAGAAGACAATGGCTCGCGGGGTGATTCTCTTCACATGTCTTCTCGATTGTTGTTCCAACTTCCTGTTGAATTCTCTGCTAATCCTTTCCAATTCCTTATTTAGCCACGTTACTGGGTCTTCTTCCTCGTCTTCTGTTGCAAAGTGACTATTCTGACCTCCGAGACAGGCTTCCATGAAATGGAACAATGCATCTTGTTGAGGGCGTTCAATTTCGATATAATATTCTCTTTGCCTCAAGCTTCCTTCCAGGGCCCCATCTACGTTGGGTCCTTCGCAGTTGGAAGATTGGGGTGTCGTTAAGGGGGGGGGGGGTTCTGCCGGAACTCATAATGCTTGATTACTAATTTTTCAGTTCTAGCCTATACGGATGGCGCCAATGAAGAAACACTAAGTCTAATCCAATTCGGTTAAACCTAATATCTCACCCAAGAATAGATTAATATCTAAACCGACCTTCAGAGGTTCAGTTTAATATTTACCAATGATATTATTACGGATAGTTGGGAGTTCCAAAAAATGATCCAACCTGCAAAACTGAACACCGTGAGCTCATTACGATAAGGGGAATATGGGGCCTCCTCCTAACCACCCTCCGATGTGAGAATCAGTATGTTAAGTGATCAGAATATATCTTGATAGTTTAGAGAGTGTGGAATCCCTTTACCGTTAGACCTTGTTATGTATGTATTGCCAAAGGAAGGGGTGGGGGAAGGGTTTTTCCAGTTGTACCACTCAATGGAAGCTTACATTCTCTAGGCTAAGCATGATACTCCCTATTTATTGGTTTGACATTATGGCGTATTTATATTCTTTCTTACTGTGCAACTATTTCGCTGGCCCATTCCTATTGGTCCATCATGCGTCCATACAATTGCCATGGTTATTGAGCAGTGGTTTCCTGCCACGTGTCTGTCTACGGTGAGACTTCCGCTGTGCTTTATTATTTCTCATTGCTACAAGTATTTCCTCTGTGGCGGACATGTGTCCCTTCGCGGATAATACCCTTTCCGCGGGTTTCTCCCTTTGACTTATTATTTGTATGGTATGTTTGGAACCTTAATCCCACACTAACCAAAATCCGGTTTGTCGTTTTTGACTTTCATTGAAAACCATAACTAGCGAGTTCTGTTTATTCACATTTAAAACCGTAAAAACCGAACCAATCCACAAAGTATTAAACACACGGTTCCTTAATATGTTCATAAGTTCATTCTCCAAGACAGTGGAAAGAAAGTGAGGTGAACATCTAATTCTTGTGTCTTTACTGTTATATTTTTTATTCTTGATAAAATTACCATTGGTTATCGTTATTGGAGACAGGCAATCTTATTAAATTGAAGAAAGTGAACGATCTTGTTTGCTTCAATCTTCAATGTTGGTAATTTACTAATATTGATGTTTGTTGATAATGATTGTTGATCTTATCTTCAGATTGATGTTTATTGTAACTGAAATAAAATCTAAAACCAACTAACCATAACTGTTCGTTAACCCGTAGTTAGGTTATTTTCATAGTTTTGGAAGAAAACCAAGCAAAACCAACCACGCACACTCCTTCAGCTAAGATGTCATTCTCATCCGTACCATAAACGACTTTTGCACATGGTTGAATCGGTAACTTCGAATGAATATAATTTTGCACTTCGACTACCCTACGAAAGATAGAGACTAGATATTTAAATTTTTGTATGTTAAGTCTATGTTGAACAATTCTTTTTGTTAGGTAACTAGGAAGATTAATGAACCGGGTTAACGTTATTGAGAGTCGTACTCGTACAACTTATCAGATCGTGCAGTGTGTCACACCCCCCCGTCTTAAGCCTAGGCGTGTGACTCTTGGTACCGTTTTTGTAAATAAATTAAAGTTACGGTTTAAATGCGGAAATTTAGCGTGGATATAATATTAACATATTTATATATTCGAAACACGGAATTATAAAAATACCCGATTAATATGTACAAAAGATTGTTTGTTAAAACCACCATTTATATTAAACATTCACAAAATTCATCTGAGCCATTAGATCGCCTAATGGCTACTTCGTCCCCAAGCATCTAATCTTCATTACCTGTAAAACAGTTTAAAAATACGTCAGCAACACATGCTGGTGAATAAGCTGACACAAAAATATTTTATTTACTTAATTTCCCCTCAAGACACAACTTGGGTCTCGGCCCATCGTGGCTTAGGAAAAACCAAGTTAGAAACTAAATCACAATCATAAACTTAAGCTCAACCTCGAAACCGCTCGGCAAACATTGCAGCGTTCGAGATTACTTAGCTACATCAGTATACACATGATTACCCTGTCTCGGACATAACTTAGGTCCGGCTCGTCATGGCGGAGGCATAATCAGGTGTAGCATGGTGTGCTCACCGTATAACCACATATGAAAGGATCAAGACAAACGAAGAAGACAGACTGAGGGCTGATGTGTTGCAAAACACATAGCGTTTTATCATGTTTTTGTGTTGTTTTTTATGTAAAAAGAAAACGATTATTTATTATTCTTGCATGAAATTACATGTTAGTGATTATTGTAGATTCCATGGTTTAAGAGAACGAAAAACAAGCCTAAATGAATAAGAAATCAGCTCAAACGGGAATCTAATGAAGTCGATATGCGCGTACGAAGATAAACGAGCTGGAAAACGAAGAAATGGACAAAATGGCTTTGGCCGCGCCACGTGACCAACCTGGGGGTCCATGGTCACGCTACGCAGCGCCCTAAGTGCCCAAGAAAAGCCAGAAATCATAAAAACAAATATTTTGTCTTCTAGTGGGCCATGTGGGCTTGTTTTAACCTATTTTATATTAGGAAATAGGTGTTTAAACATATATATATATATATATATATATATATATATATATATATATATATATATATATATATATATATATAAAGGGTTTATACCCTATGAACGATTTTGAATAGCCATTCCATCAGCCACCACACCTACTCTAGGGGAGAAGCCAAGGAGGCGAGCTTACGGCTTTATCTTTTATCCTTTGGTTGTCGGTTTGAGTATTTTAACGATTTTAAGTTCGTTTTTGGTTTTCAATAATTTAAACCTTTTGTAATCAGATTTATATGAACATGTTCATTACTTTTATATATATATGTATATATATATATATATGCTAATGTTCATTGATTATTATTGGCTAGATTGGTTAGAATCACCTAGGTTTGATATTTAACGGTTGATTTATCACTTTTCAGGAGCTACTTTCGTGTTTGATTGTTTAGTTATTGTAAAGGTCATAATAGGTGATATTATTCCATGACCCTTGCTACCATTAGATGTATTTTAGGTTGCATAAGCCCCGAGTAGTTGATTATTGCATGAATTTGTTTCGTGTAGTAGTTAATTGCTAGTTGGGTTAATACTGAGTGTGTTGATTGATTGTGGTAGACGTGTGCCATTAGGTTTTGTGTTTCTTGAAACATTTAGGTCAGTAGAATCATCCTCTTTGAGTTGGACCATAACCTTAGGGGTTAGCTTATCTCTCTTTGGTTGATTTAGTTACCCGTTGCGAGACCACGTGCGGTTTTCTAGCTACCGACTAGGTTAGTTTGTAAGTTGAGTTATTTTATCCTTATTATTGAATTACCCCTTTCTTCCTAGGTTTATAATTAGCTAGAGCCTTGGTGTGGAATTTGATTTTGATACGGACCAATTAATAAATCATTAGGGTACGTAAATAAACAACCGTAAATTAAAAGGCAAAATATACGTTGTTAGGGTTTTCTGGTAAAACAGACCGTAGGGACCTAGTTGCCTTGATTCCATCTATCTTAGTTCATCTTTAGAATCCGGTTTCAAACACTTGTTAGCACCTGAGCCATCCTATACCCGTTAAGTCAGCTTACCTAGGTGATTCGTTTTCTTATTATCATTAAATCCCGTTAAGTTTCCAGTTAGTTTCGTTACACCATTAGTTACGTTACCTTAGTCAAGTTAGTTTAGATATATAAGTTAAACAAATATATTATTTAGGCATGACTTGAGTGTGGTTAGTAATCTGAGCCACCTGCACGTGTCTTTGTGTCCTATACTCGGACTTCCTTAGTCTTTACTACATACGATCGATACATGTCGGTCCCGTTTAATCTCTCAATCAGGTATGTCGCAACCCACACAAATTGTGTTGACAAGAAGGTTAACAACGTGACTAGATTGATAAAGAATAATAGTGTATTAAAGGCGGAATCAATAACACACTAATTGTTGCTCAATCAATGCTAAGGTAACACACACAAATATTAACTTAAAAGATTTCCATTTATAGAAAGATTCATACAAATGAAAATCAATTAGGGTTTCTGTAAGGAATGTTTTATCCGTACTATTCCTCCGTCACAATCGCTTTTCAGGAATATTTCAAGATTTAGTCTGAAAAGTCTGTGAAAGGTCCTTAGGAGACGTGCCCTAGATGATTCCTTTTATAGGCCAGCCTCTTGACAGCTGTCATTACTTCTAGAAACCCGAATCATTAGTACATATTCAGAGAACATATTACAAAACATTCTAAGTGTAAAAACAGGTCTTCGGGTAGACTTTGTGTCTTTTGTCTTCTTCGAGCAAACCTGGTAACCTTGAAGTGTGCTGGTAAACAGTTCTCCGTACTCACCTAGCAGACTTCAATCTTCTTGACCATAGTAAACTTTGCTCGATATAGTCCTACGAGCAAATTGTTCTTCATGAATCCCTTCAACTCTTTGTTAAAGAATAACTTACTAAGTAAACTGAAGTGTGCTCGTTACACTGTTTGACTTGTGCTGGGGGCACTGTAGCCTGCTTGGAGATGAACCTTTCTAGAGAAAGTCCTTAGAATATTTCTTGAACAACTTTCCTCAAGCATGCTTGGACTACTGTTTATTAGTCAAACCTTGCTAGATCTTCCAAAATACTTTGCTTTATTAGCTTGGTTCAGTCAAGAGTTTGCTGGTAAGCAAACCATGCTCGACTTGAAGAACACCTTTGCTAGACAAAGTGAACCGTGCACGGATTGACACTTAAGAAGACTTCAAGAAGATAACTTCGCTCAGATAGAAAAATACCTTGCTCGGAAAAGTTAAACCTTGCTAGAAGGTCTGATGGTTGGTTAATTTGTATATGTTTTAGTTCGTTTATTATTTAGTTTTAATCATTTATTTTAGGAACTTCGATACTTCATACGTGTATTATTGGATTTCAAGTCACAGCGTTAAAGTACTCAATTTGGACCTGTTGTGACACGGAATGAAGAACCGGGAAGTTCAGCACGCGAAATGAGGAATATTATGGAAGTTTGCTGGTGACAAGCCCCATCATGTATCGCGATGGGTTTAAAAATAAAGTTGACTTTCTGGTCCATTGCAATATGCGATGGACCAGTGAAGACCCCATCGCTTATCACGATGGAGTGTGCAGACGGTGGTTAGGGTTTATATCATAAATTTTCACCATAAACAACCCTAACTCGTTTTTGACAAAGAGAGGCGATTTCCAGTTGTTGAGGAGACGTTTTGACCATCATAGCTCGTGCCAAGACCTTACACATGATCCATATCATCCATATTGAAGATTTAACGATGTCAAGGCTCGGCAATCTCCTAGAATCTCACCAGGGAAATATAGTTTGTAACTTTTACAGTTTTTCTCATGTGATTAAGAACATTCTTGTATAATTATTGATGATCGATATATGATTATTGATGTTTGGTATTTCTGTGTGTTTAATCGGTTTAGGTTTACGTTAGTCTGAACGATTTGTTACCAGTTGCTAGATAATTGATCATATGGCTGTTTGATTAGATTGAGTACGATAAAACATACGATTGCCCTTAACTGAGTCACACTGGCAAGGACTGTTTGATAACTAGTGCCGTGTATAAAGTGATTGTTGATGTCTAAGGTTTTGTCTTATTGATCAGTCTGTAGTTAATCATTAATAATTTATATGTTAGCTTGCATGAGATTACTGTAGGTTGCTTAGTTGAATTCCAGGGTGTGATTTGCTATGTTAATTGCTTGAACCCGTTTATTTGCTTACTTGCATAATTCCATAACTTCACTTTATTCGCTTGTGTGATCAGCACTAAAATCTAGTTACTTCATAATATTAAATATTTACACAAATCACATTGACCACATACTCCTGGTGGATACGATACCATACTTATCCTATCTAGGTAGTTTAATTAGGTTTTTGATTGACTTGAACGACGGTCATCAAAAATGTGAATTCTGTATGTATGTTAGTTTTGTTTATTTAGATGTTTTGTAATAAGCCGGGTCGAATCGTTTGAACTACTAAAAATTTCCCTTCCATACCCTTACACCTACCCCCGTTACAACCCTTTTTAAGTCCTCTTGATTTGCATTTGTGTCAAAGAAGTTTTATTGATCGATACCTGTTTATGAATGATACTGAAAGCAGAGTGACACTAGCACATCTTTTGTTAGTCTAGATATTAAACCTAGAGGAGAGTTATTATATTATGAGGGGTATGAGCATGTGTGCCTTAACCGGAAACAAAGTGCACTTGTCTGGGCGGCTCTATTATTTTTATTATAGCACTTAACCGTATTTATGGGATATTAATCTAAAAAGTGTCAGTCTGGGAAACTGGGTATGACTTTAAACCTTACTAGTATTAATGGAGATAATGTACATACCTATGATGGAGGTTGATGCTTGGTTTAGAGTTTTCTTGAGGGCAAGCAAAAGATAAGTGTGGGGATGTGATGGTTGGTTAATTTGTATATGTTTAAGTTCGTTTATTATTTAGTTTTAATCGTTTATTTTAGGAACTTCGATACTTCATACGTGTATTATTGGATTTCAGGTCACAGGCGTTAAAGTACTCAATTTGGACCTGTTGTGACACGGAATGAAGACCCGAGATGTCCAGCATGCGGAACGAGGAATATTATGGAAGTTTGTTGGTGATAAGCCCCATCGCGATACGCGATGGGCTTGGCTGAAGACCCATCGTGTATCGCGATCGGTTTAAAAATAAAGTTGACTTTCTGGTCCATCGCGTATGAAGACCCCATCGCGTATCGCGATGGGGTGTGCAGACGAGAGTTAGGGTTTATATCATAAACATTCACCATAAACAACCTTAACTCGTTTTTGACAAACAGAGGCGATTTCCAGCAGTTGAGGAGGCGATTTTGACCATCATAGCTCGTGCCAAGACCTTACACATGATCCATATCATCCATATTGAAGATTTAACAGCCAAGACCTTACACATGATCCATATCATCCATGTTGAAGATTTAACGATGTCAAGGCTCGGCTAATCTCTTAGAATCTCACCTAGGATATATAGTTTGTAACTTTTAGGTCGTTTTCGTTTCATGGAATTGGGTGGAATGGGATTTTAAATCCCATAGATTCCTGTGTTCGTTTCACTATTAACTAGATTAGGAATGGAAAGAGAATCCCATCAAATCCCATTTTGATAGGATTTTAAAATCCCACCAAAACTGGAAGGAATGTTAAGGAATTGTTAATTTGTTATAAACCTACACATAGCCCTCTTTTATATTATCATCTTCACCAACTCTCCACCCCTCTCTCCACCACCATGCTCTACCTCCGTTTACCACCGTGAACCATCATCGTTCTCCTCCACCGTGAACCATATCATTCTCCTCCACCGTGAACCACCGTCTTGCTCATCTACCTCCACCATTGTTCTTCTCCATCATCGATCTCTTCCACTACAGGTTAGGCTTTTGTAGTAATATGTATTATTAATACATATTGTTGTATGTTGTTGTTGTTATTATTATTATTATTATTATTATTGTTATAATTATTATTATTATTATTATTATTTCGTTGGTGATGGTACTGTTGCGACCGGGGCTCGAAGGGTTGAAAGCTGACGATGATTATTATTATTATTATTATTATTATTATTATTATTATTATTATTATTATTATTATTATTATTAGCTTAGGTTTAAAATGTCAGATCTGGTGGTAGGTTAAGGATTAAGGATTTAGGAGTTTACTATTATTATTATACTTTAATATATATATATATATATATATATATATATATATATATATATTTGTTTTTTACTATTTTTCAAATTTATTTAGTAGTTTTAGATTTTTTATATTAGTTTCACTTTTTTTTATATATATTTAATATATTTTTTAGTTTTTTTATTATTTTTATTTTTTTTAGAAATAATTTTTTTATTTTTTAATAATTTTTTGATATTTATATTTTTAGATTTTTTATAATTTTTTTTGTTATTTTATTAATTATATGCTAGTAGATTAAAGGGAGATGAATAAAATAGAGAAGATTCCAATTCCAATAACATATTAACCAACCAAACACATGATAGAGATTTTCAAACATTCCATTCCATTCCAATTCCAATTTAAATTCCAATTCCAATTCCAATTCCTTTAAAAAATTCCGTGAAACGAACGCGACCTTACAGTTTTTCTCATGTGATTAAGAACATTCTTGTATAATTATTGATGATTGATATATGATTATTGATGTTTGGTATTTCTGTGTGTTCAATCGGTTTAGGTTTACGTTAATCTGAACGATTTGTTACCAGTTGCTAGATAATTGATCATATGACTGTTTTATTAGATTGAATACGTTAAAACATACGATTGCCCTTAACTGAGTCACATTGGCAAGGACTGTTATATAACCAGTGTCGTATGTAAAGTGATTGTTGATGTCTAAGGTTTTGTCTTATTGATTAGTCTGTAGTTAATCATTAATAATTTATATGTTAGCTTGCATGAGATTACTGTAGGTTGCTTAGTTGAATTCCAGTGTGTGATTTGCTATGTTAATTGCTTGAACCCGTTTATTTGCTTACTTGCATAATTCCATAACTTCACTTTATTCGCTTGTGTGATCAGCACTAAAAACCAGTACTTAATAATATTAAATCTGTACACGAATCACTTGACCACATACTCCTAGTGGATACGATATCTTACTTATCCTATCTAGGTAGTTTAATTAGGTTTTTGATTGACTTGAACGACGGTCATCATAAATGTGAATTCAGTATGTATGTTAGTTTTGTTTATTTTGATGTTTTGTAATAAGCGGGGTCGGATCGTTTGAGCTACTTAAAAATTTCCCTTCCATACCCTTACACCTAGCCCCATTACAACCCTTTTTAAGTCTTCTTGATTTGCAATTGTGTCAAAGCAGTTTTATGGATGGATACCTGTTTATAAGTGATACTGAGAGCAGAGTGATACTAGCACATCTTTTGCTAGTCCAGATATTAAACCGAGAGGAGAGTTATTATATTATGAGGGGTATGAGTATGTGTGCCTTAACCGAAAACGAAATACACTTGTCTGGGAGGCTCTATTGTTTTTATTATAGCACTTAACCGTATTTGTGGGATATCAATCTAGAAAGTGTCAGTCTGGAAAACTGGGTTTGACCTTAAACCTTACTAGTATTAATGGAGATAATCTACATACCTATGATGGAGGTTGATGTTTGGTTTAGAGTTTTCTAAAGGGCAAGCAAAAGATAAGTGTGGGGATGTGATGGTTGGATAATTTGTATATGTTTTAGTTCATTTATTTTTTAGTTTTAATCGTTTATTTTAGGAACTTCGATACTTCATACGTGTATTATTGGATTTCAGGTCACAGGCATTAAAGTACTCAATTTGGACCTGTTGTGACACGGAATAAAGAACCGGGATGTCCAGCACGCGAAACGAGGAATATTGTGGAAGTTTGTTGGTGATGCCCCATCGCGATACGCGATGGGCTTGGCTGAAGACCCATCGCGTATCGCGATGGGTTTAAAAATAAAGTTGACTTTCTGGTCCATCGTGATACACGATGGACCAGTGAAGACCCCATCACGTATTGCGATGGGGTGTGCAGACGGGAGTTAGGGTTTATATCATAAACTTTCACCATAAACAACCTTAACTCGTTTTTGACAGAGGGAGGCGATTTCCAGCAGTTGAAGAGGCAATTTTGACCATCATAGCTCGTGCCAAGACCTTACACATGATCCATATCATCCATATTATAGATTTAACGATGTCAAGGCTCGGCAATCTCCTAGAATCTCACCATGGAAATATAGTTTGTAACTTTTACAGTTTTTCTCATGTGATTAAGAACATTCTTGTATAATTATTGATGATTGATATATGATTATTGATGTTTGGTATTTCTGTGTGTTCAATCGGTTTAGGTTTACGTTAGTCTGAACGATTTGTTACCAGTTGCTAGATAATTGATCATATGGCTGTTTTATTAGATTGAATACGTTAAAACATACGATTGCCCTTAACTGAGTCACATTGGCAAGGACTGTTAGATAACCAGTGTCGTGTGTAAAGTGATTGTTGATGTCTAAGGTTTTGTCTGATTGATCAGTCTGTAGTTAATCATTAATTATTTATTTGTTAGGTTGCATGAGATTACTGTAGGTTGCTTACTTGAATTCCCGGATGTGATTTTCTTTGTTAATTGCTTGAAACTCGTTTATTTGCTTACTTGCGTAATTTCATAAATTCACTTTATTCTCTTGTGTGATCAGCACTAAAAACCAGTTACTTCATAATATTAAATCTGTACACAAATCATTGACCACATACTCCTGGTGGATATGATACCTTACTTATCCTATCTAGGTAGTTTAATTAGGTTGTTGATTGACTTGAACGACGGTCATCAAGGTCCAAGTGTGCTCGGTATCCATACTTAGCCATATTTGATGAGTGTTGAGAAGATTCCAATCTCCCTTAAGTCATATCATGTCAAATCTTCGACCCAATAGTACACTTGTCGGTTGTGTGAACTTAAGTTAGGATAATCCGTTTTAATTTAAAGCTTAGTTGTGAGTCGTAGTTTTCATAGATTCATTTTCGCACATCAATTTTTTGGCGCCATTGTCGGCGGACATGGTTTGAGGCGATTGGAGAATTACCCGATTTGAGGACTTGCTTTTTATAGTTTGGTAGATATATTTAGATTAATATAATTTATTTTAGTTTACTTTTTAATAGTTTAGTTTTAGTTTTAATTAATTTTCATCTACTACTATCTGGTGCCCGTGATCCGTTTCTATTTAAGTGTGCACTAATGGAGACTTACGGGAATGGTTTCAATGAACAAAAACGTCACAACATTTGGCAGATGGAGATAAAGAGGATTGTGGTTTGCAAAGAGAAAAATCGAGTGAAACCTCGATTACGTTTGATGTTTGATTTAAGGGGAAATCCTCAGGGTTATGAAAACTCATCCGGTGAATCCATTGAGCAAATACCAGATCCGGATGAGGTAATGTTTTATTGGTTGCGCATCATCCATGATACAAATCCAAATGCCCCATTTCCGACCCTACAAGCTTTAGATGGATTCGGCTTGGTTTAATGAGTCAGTCGGAACTTAATGAGCCGATTATCGAATTTAAAGATGTTGGGATGGAAAAGCAGTTAGAGGAATGTGTTCCCTCGTGGGAAGTCGAGTTTAGGAGTGAGTTTGGTGACGTGTTAGTGGATTCTACAGTGATGGATGATAGAGAATTTGACCCACTTGGTGATTTGAAGTTGCTCGAAGATTTACTATATAACGAGCCAAGTGTGGGGGTCAAGAAGGAACCTAGTGAGGAGATCCATGAGGTGGTTGGTGATTCAGTATTTCCACCATTTCACTTTAATTGTGAAAAACCAAAACATGAACCGTACTCAATCTCCATTTGGGACGTGTCGAGGTTTAAAAAGTTGGCTAAATAAAAAAGTAGGATATCTAGGCCCAGAGATCATGGTGTGTAGAAGAGTTCGTCACTCCCGTTTCACTTCAGGGTATCATTTTTAGGGGAGTCTACGAGTTGGTGGGCCAAGTTCACGTCGTATGTTTGGGCCCATGAGACCGGTGCAGTTGGTTCCTTCCCGACCAGTTGTACGAGAAAAGTGTTAAGGAGTATTGATGGGAAGAGGATAAATGAGAAGCCTCCTGAGTGAGATTTCAGGAACAAGTCTGGCTAAAGACTATTCTGTAAACTTAGCGCTTCCCGGGAGGCAACCCGGTATTATGTTTCATTTTTATTATTTTATTTTGCTTTTTATTTTGTTGCTATTTCAGGTGTTTTCTCTCTTGCAGGTTATTATGTGGATGGTTATAAGATGGTCTATGAGCTAGGGTTTGCATAAATTGTGGGGATGCAAATTGGTTCATGATTTGACTTGACGATATCGTATTGATGGGCACAGAACATGACTCATGACAGACGATCGCTGCTATTTACCAAAGGAGTCAGTTCCATTTTTTTTTATTTTTTATTTTCAGATTGAGGACAATGTGAAATTTAAGTGTGGGGATAGGGAATTGATGTTTTAAATGTTAAATAAATAACAAAACTAAAATTAAAGAAAGGTTTAAAATAAAAAAATACATAAAATTAAAAGAGTTATAAAATGTCCCTTGTTTTCAAATTTCTGCATTAAACAGGAAATGATATTATTACTGAATGTTTTGACAATCTCTTGGTGTTTTCTTAATATATATATATATATATATATATATATATATATATATATATAATAAATCAGAACAATTGTGTATCTAATTTGGGATGTGTCGGTAGACCCAACTAATCCTGAAAAGTTTCCCTTTAGTATTTTTAATTGTATCGTAACAAATTTATAAACTTATTGGGTTCTCATCTTGGGGGGAAGCTGCGAAGCTAAAATTCAATATGATATAGGGAGGATTACCGTAATCTTTTTACTTTGAGGTGGTGATAATTGGGTGCACTTAAAATCTAGCACATCACTCGTTTTTATGAAAATAAATTGAGTGGTGGCGCCCCGCCGAAAGTTCATCTTTTCACGAGCTTATTGTCAAATAAAGTTCACATAAAGATGCAAAAAATCATCCAACAATAGTAAAAGGGGCCAAAGTTGTCCATACTAGACAGGGCTGAGAGTTTACGCGTTGCCAAGGGGATAGTGACTCTAAGGTTATCGCTATGGGGCTTGAAAGTTCTTAGTCAATAAATAAAATTTTAGGTTTATATAGGACAAAGTCCAATTATATATAGGATCAGCTCGTAAGACCATCACATGACCAATCGTTCATAATTCCATCTAGTGCACTTTCTTCTTACCATTAAAGAGTCAAATGCTTATGTTGATTTGTCAGACCATTTTGCATCGTGTCACCCCGACCAAAGGCGGCGGAACATGCTGGGGTGCAACCGATTGCCCAAAAACACAAGACACTATTTAAAGTGACAATATTTATTCAACTCATTTTATTTTATAAATCAAAAATCAACACACCTCGTTCACACAAACAAATTTGAATACAAGTAACAATTATATTGTTCGTTTTACTAATATCCTAAAAGTCTTGGTAACGTTTTTCATCAAGTCCTTGAGTCAACAAAAGTCAAACCTGTAACATTTCATAAAATAAAGTTTGTCAACACAAAGGTTGGTGAGAAATTCATAAGTTTGAGCAACAATAGTATATAGTAAGAAAAGCTACAAAACTTGTATGCGAAACGATAAATAAAAGCAACAATATGGATAATATGAGATCGCTAATACATTAGCGACACCTGCCATAAGAGAATACCAGATGGTTCAGGATTTTTATATGAGGTCGTTAATAAGAATACATTAATGCCACCGTCTATAAATAGATTCAGATTTCATGAGGTCGTTAATAAGAATACATTAACGGCACCGTGCTATAAGAGAATACCAGATAGTTCACGGATTTATGAATCAACCTTCCAAAAGCGGTAAACACATAAGCATATAAGCATGTAAGCATAGAACACCAAATCGAGCAATTATTTAAGTAAAGTATACAATCACGTTTGCGGGTTTAAGATTCAAGTAAATAAAGCATTTAGTTTGATAAGTATGAAATGTCACCCGAAAACGAAAGATGGAAAAAGGGGTATGAAAGTACTCACCTTGATTGACGAATCGGGAAATAATAAATCATCGACATATAGAAAGTTTGCGAACGACACGAACGAATCCGACTTGAAAGCTAATTGAAAACGAATAAATAAAATATATTAATGAACTTGGACTTTAGTTAAAATTACATTGAAACATTGAACGAGAAGATTCGATTGTTACTCGGGTTACCGGTTAATTTATAAATGATTTGGGACTCATACATAATTGATATTTAAAATAAAATAATATTATTTTATTGGGCTTTTAAATAGCTAAACCAATATTAAAAGAAACAAGACGGGTTTAAATCAAGAGTTCGGTTTTATGAAAATGAATAGATAATAAAGTTTTTAATAATATTATTAATGATAATGATAGTAATGATAATAATTCTTAAAAGATATGTTATATATATATATATATATATATAAGATAATGACGATAATAATAATAACAATAATTATTATTAATAATACTAATATAGTATAATACTAATAATAATAGTTAAAGAATAAAGATCTTAGTATTAATTAAAATGCAGTTGATAAAAATAATAATAATAATAAATAATATTGATAGTACTAATGATACCACCCTCGATGTCGGTTCGATTTCTAACCGAGTTCACAAAATAAATTTAACAATATTATTGCTAATAATTAGTGATAAAAATATGGTTTTAATAAATAATAATAATAAGATATTTGTTAATAATAACAACAACTTTGATATTTATAAGAATAATGATAATGATAATAATATTAATAATAGTACTAATAATACCATACTAAATTTTGGTTCGGTTTCTAAATGAGTTCACCATATTAAAGATCTATTAATAAATATGACATTTATAGTATTAATAACTAGAATTAATAATGATATACATTTTTTTATAAAGAGTTAATAATATTAATATAATTCTAGATAACAAATATGATGTTAACAAAATAAAAAGAAAATAGAAATATTAATTTGATTAATTTGTTAACAAAAACAAACCGAAGTTGGTCACGAAGGGAATCGAACTTGACTCGATTACCGATTACGGGTTAGATACCAAAACAAATAAAACTCTAATTCTCATTACCTATAAAAGATGTTTGGCCGAGAAAAATTGTCGGAGCCGAGCAAGGTCGTCGGAGACCCCTTGTTGCCGCCATAGAGAGAGAGAGAAGCCGAGAGATAGAGAGACGGAGAGAGAGATAAGGAGAGAGAGAGACAGGGAGATAGAGAGACGAAGAGAGAGATCGACGGAGAGAGAGTAGAGAGAGCGACGGAGCAACGAGAGAGAGAGAGCACGGAGAGAGGGAGAGCACGGAGAGAGCGGCGATGGTGGTCTGGAACAGCGGCTGCCGGAATAACAATCAGCCCAAAAATTGGGTCACCGGAAGAACGGGACTCGTCTGAAAAACGTCCGGCGGTCCATTTGTGGCTGTGGGTGAAAGGTTCTCCGGAAGACGCGGGGGAAAGGAGAGGGGGCTGTGGTGTCGGGTTGAGGGCAGGGAGGATGGACGACCAAGATGATGGTGATGCAATGGGAGGTGGGGGCCGGAGGTGGCGCCGGCAGGGGCGGCGGCGGCGGCCGAAAAAAGGGGGAAGGGAGAAAGAGATGGAGGCTGGGTAATGTTAATGCTTAGAGTTACGGTTTGTTATATTTATTATATATTTTCAAAAACCACCCCTTAAGTTTCAGTCAAGTTTAAATACAAGTTTAAATGTTTTTTAAAACTTATAACAACTTTACGAAAATCATTTTGAACCCCTTATGTTTTTTTCTTAACGACACTATAATATGACAAACATCGTTTTATTGATGATCGAGGTATATAATAATATTATATGATAATTAAATAAGGTTCTTAGAAATGTTGAGTCGGGTTTACATAATAAAAGTTTACAAGACGAAAACCAATCGAGACCCGAATTTGACGAATGTCACACATCGACTCTAGCTATACGGTTAAGATTAGCTGCCACTCTCAAGTGAGGGTTCTATAGGGTTATTGATGATTATTTGAACTTAAAGCTATATGCTACTGGGTGCTCGATGTGTTGGTGGCTGGGTTTAAAGTGGATCCATATATCAACAATCGCGGTTAATATGTCAATTTTTTATTGACGCTTTAATAAAATAATATAATATTATATTCTTCTTGGGTATGATCCTGTGCAATTTACTTTTTTAAGGACGAAAAAGGTTCAACTGTAGGGATATTTGATGTGTTGCAAAACACATAGCATTTTATCCCGTTTTTGTGTTGTTTTGAGGGTAAATTGTTAACTTATTTATTATTCTTGCATGAACTTACATGGTTGTGATTATTGTAGATTCCATGGTTGAAGAGAGCGAAAAACGAGCCTAAATGAAGAAGAAATCAGCTCAAAGTGCCCAAGAACAGCCAGAAATCATAAAAACAACTATTTTGTCTTCTAGTGGGCCATGTGGGCTTGTTTTAACCTATTTTATATTAGGAAAGAGGTGTTTAAACGTATATATAAAGGGTTTATACCCTATGAACGATTTTGAATCACCATTCCATCGGCCACCACAACTGCTCTAGGGGAGAAACCAAGGAGGAAGAGCTTACGATTTTATCTTTTTTCCTATGGTTGTCGGTTTTGAGTATTTTAATGATTTTAAGGTCGTCTTTGGTTTTTAATCATTCAAACCTTTTGTAATCAGATTTATATGAACATGTTCATCACTTTTATATGTATTTTCTATTGTTCATTCCAGATTGGTTAGAATCACCTAGGTTTGATGTTTAACGGTTGATTTATCACTTTCTGGGTGCTAACTTCGTTGATTGTTTAGTTATTGTAAAGTTCATAATTTGTGATATAATTTCATGAACCTTGCTGCCATTAGATGTATTTTAGGTTGCATGAGCCCCGAGCTATTGATTATTGCATGAATTTGTTTCGTGTAGTCGTTAGTTATGTTTGAACACGGAATCACTCTTAACACAGATCTGATCTATGTATAATTAACTCATACGGATCTAGTTCATTGTCACACTTGATTATATGTTATATATGTATATATTAGTTGTATGTATGTAGGTGATTAATAATATTAGTATGAGGATGAAGTTTGAGAGAGAATTGGACAGCAATTCGTTAAAGTTAAAACTCAAAACTTAAATAAACAGTGGACTAACCCACTATGTATAGAAGACAGGTCTAGTTCGTTACACATTCCGTAACGAACTAGGCACCTGCTTCGTTACATTACATAATATAGAATAAACTTAACGAAACACCTTCTGATTCGTTAAACATCCTTAATGAATCAGACGGGATAATTAACTTAGCTCTAGTTCGTTAAACATCCTTAATGAACTAGGCATTACATTAACGAACTACTTTAATAGATTAATACTTTATTACATAAATAAACGACAAATACATAAATGTTAAATACAAAGACTCGAGATGCAAAACCGTGCACTAACAGACACCCCCTCGTCTTGAGCTCTTTGTCTTTACTTTACTTGAAACGCTTGGACTGCCAATCTCTGCAACTATGAATCCCGTTCTCATAACATACACACACAACGTGTTGGAATTGCATAGCCAGATCATAGTCTTCATTGCGCTCAAACAAAATCTTGTTCTTGTGCAGCACGTCATTGTCAGTCTCTGTTAAGTTAACCAGCCACATCGGGTCAATGATCTTGATCAACTCGGTCTTCAAACCTTTGCCCAGAACAATGACGGCCTCGCCGGTTCGGTAATCGTAATACCAGCGGTTGAAGGATAGATGCATGTGTTGGTTCAAAGTCTTCACAGGTACTTGCTTCATGGTCTTTGGCGGTTTAACTTTGAGAACCAACTTTCTCCAACCAGTCATTGGATCAATTTCATCTATACGTTTTCGGGTTGTAACCTGGGGCTTGAGAAACTTGAATCCAGAATTGACCTCAAATAGCAATTGTTGATGAAACCAATATGCTATCCAGTCACCCCCTCGGTTGATAAACGATACGCGAGGGTACGAACATCCCAACGCGGTAAAGTAAGAACGTCCATTATCTTCTCATAATATTGAACCCCCTTTTCCCATTTCACAATGCATATTTTAAGATCATAATCATAAACCAAGAAATAATATTACCTTGAACCTTTGACACATTCTTGAATGAAGTCACTTGGTTAGCTTTGGCACGAGCAGCAGCTTCGTCATTCTATTCTTGATCCACATACCGATATGCATCTATAATCTTACGAGTTTTCTTGCTTCGAAACCCAAACCACCTTGCAATGTCCGCATCAGTCGGTTTTCAATATAATTGAATCTGGTATCAACCACCTTCTTACCCTTGGATATTTTCTCCAGATTGTCCTCAGCTACCTTAAACATTTGCTCATTAAATACAGGAGCACCTTGATCAACATTTGTTTGTTGAAACAAGTCAGGATACTCCTCAGCTGTGACATCTTCAACCTCGACTTCCTCATCTTTATAAATAAAATCCGTATTCATATGAATAGATGGATCATTCAAAATCTCCTCCTCATTCTCTACTTCAACATCCGGCTCTGCCTCTAACACGGTCAACTGTTCATCATTCAAACCAAGCAGTAGTGAAATCTGCTCTCGTGTTAGAGACCGTTACACAAATTGTCCAACTTCAATCTCAATCCGGTTAACCACACTCCTGACCACTCCCGATCCATCAACAAAGATTACAGTATCACCTTCGATCATCTCAATCGTTTTGTAGCAGTCGTATCATGGTAAACAATAATCTGGTTGCCCGAATCACCAACTCCACTCGTGCCTGCACCAGATGATGAGTTGTGAGCTTGTTTCGTCTCACCGCCTGCACCAGACTCATCGGGATCTTCGTCATCATTTTTGAGTGTTTTTAGTGCATCATCCTTACAAGTTAATTGTAAGATAAGTTCCTCCTGGTCTTTTATTTTTGCCCCCTTAGACGTAACAATCTCACGTAGGTCTTTCGTTTCTTTCTGGCAGAAGGAGACATAGCTCATCAATTTCTTCTGATTTTCCATGAGTCGTTCTTGATTTAGGCGGTCAGCGGACATTTGATTTTCATACAAATGAAGAAGATTCAAAAGCATGTATGTTTGACGATTTTGTAGCATATTATATAGAGATGGATGAACTGGCTGGATTGGTCCCTGAGGCCGTGTAATTCTCATAAATGAAACAACACTAGGTGGAGGAGGCCTCATGAATGGTGTTGGAGGAGTATTTGAGGAAATTACAGAAGTTCTTGGTATCTCAGATAAAGCAGTGTGAGGAATCATAACAAGCCTGTCATGAGGGACCATTGTCGTCATCAGTGTAAGCTCTGGAGTGCTAGTAGTAATCAGCACTGCCGGGCGTTGAGGAGGAGTAGGACGAGACGGTTGAACACCAAAAGAAACTCCAGCCCCAGCTGACACACGTCTCTTTGCTGAACCCTCAGTTGCCAATTGTTTTCCCTTTCTCTTACGTTGAGATGCAATTGTAGCAGCCAACGCAGCTTCAACTGCAGCTTGTTGTTCTAGAAGAGCTGCATCACCATCAGCACCATTTCCACCATCATCACCTCCATCGTTCCCACCTTCTCCTCCCTCACGCTCGGAATCCGAATCATCATGGATCCAGCGATCCTCGGAAGGACATACATAATCAGGATTCACAATATGACCAATCAAATGTTTGGTCTTTGGTCTCTCCTTCCTATAGATCTTCATCCGTCGTACAGTATCAGCCGTCATATGATCTAGTTCTAGCACATCATCTACCAAAGTTTGATCGATGACCAAATTTGGAATCAGGTCTTGAATAATAAGCTGAAGGAACCTTGGATGCATCAGGAACTTCTTCTTCTGGACCGTTTGCAGACACTGTTCTTTAAGATGATAGAAGATCAACTCTAAAAAATTAAATTGCTTATTAAGAATGAGTGCTACAAAAGCTGACTGTAACATAACACAGCATTCATCAAACCCGCCTTTACGTCCTCCCAAGCAATGGATTAACACATGTAGGAGATACTTGTAAGTAGGACACAACCCATTCTTGTTGTACATAGATTCTCCAATGTCACCACCATAAAATACACGATGAAACAGTCCTTTGATCAGCTCTATATCAAATTCACATGGATAATCTTCAGTATCACCAAAACGAAGAACTCGTCGAATCATACTAATATCAACAGTAAAAGGCGTTTGGTTGATTGTGGCAGTGATATGGTTCTCAACTTCAACGTATCTTGCTGTACTCCAGAATTAACAAACAATACTGAGACGGACTTCAGGATTAGCAGTGATAGAGTAGTGAATACGTGAACGATGAAGAAACTCTAATAAGCCTCCAAATACCGCTTCATCAGCAAAATTTGTACCGACAAAGGCACATATATTATGCTTTTTATCGTACGGCAATTGGTGGATCTTGGTCCATTTGATCAGCCATAATACTGAATAAAGTCGAGTATCAGCAATATGAAAATTCATAAACATAAATTATATAAAATTTGGGCACTTATTAATTTATCAATAAATTATGTTTATAAATCTTGTGTGTATAATCGATGTATCGACGCGGTTTGATCTTTGGAATATTTTAATAATTTTACATTATTTAAATAATTTAATGTGAAATCGTGAAATGTCATTCGTTAAAGAAACAGTCTAATTCGTTAAAAATATTGTAACGAATCAACTGTTTCGCTATCAAGTAAATAAGTAACGAATAAGAAATAGCGAATTACTATTAAAAAGGTGACGAACTAACACCTAGTTTGTTATAAATAACGAATACACATCTGATTCGCTAAGGGAAATTGATTCGCTATTCTAATTCGTTAAAAATTACTTAACGAATTGGACATGAAAGAGTCCCAATTCACTAAGTATCACGAATGGCCAGAAATGGCTTAATCTTTGACTTCACTGGTCAAGGTCAAAATTCACCAAGAACACCAAAAGTCAATTTAGCAACTCTGAAATCAAATATCCCATAATCGTCGATGGATATCCGAACAGCTGACCACAAGAATCTTGGAAACACATTGTGATTTGAATGGTATTGATCTGGGTATTCAACACATTGTATAAACCTAGTTAATTAGGGTTTTAAGCCAAGTATACAGACCCAATAATAATCATTAATAATTAAATCAGCAATCGACCATCAAAACATGATCTAAGATCACCATGGATCTCGGAAATACATTCCAATGATAATGGTAAAAAGAATTGGTCCATTACATCTTATCAGTTAAGATTTAAAGAAACCACATACACCTGATATCAAAATAGCATAATTAACCCATCAAACCCTGGTAAGATGTGAAGAAAATTATTGTGTTGTGATCAGTATTACCTTACAAACACGAATGATCAAAACACAGAAAAATGAATATCAAATATTCTGAAAAATTTGAGTAGATTAACTTTGTGTATAAGGAAGATGAATAGTGAATAAAATGACGAACCACTCTCACATTTCCCTATATAGTCTGACATAACACACATTCCAATGTAACAAATCAGATGATTCGTTTGAAATTTGAATTAACAAATCAGATGATTCGTTAATGCTAAACTAACACGTGTTTTGACGAATCGGATTTTAATTATTGTCTAATTCGTTAAATTATGCTTAACGAAATGAAGTCATTCGTTACAGAATGCGGAAGCGAATTAGGATAACGAACTAGAATGGAGTTCGTTAGAATGACCTAATTCGTTAGTCATAAATTAACGAATCAGACATAAGTTACATTTAATTCAAAAATTAAATAATTAAATAAATTAATGAATTAAATTAATGAACAAATTAAATAATTAAGGATTACCGAGATCTCATACCTCGATATTCAAATATTTTAATACCGTTTCATGTTTTGAAACCTAACTTAAATGAATTAAATAATATGTAAAACGAAAATGAAAAATATTTTGGGTTTTTTGTAATATTTAAAGAATGTATATAAGAGAAAAATATCCAAGACATGAAATAGAAAATCTTTTTTTGTTTTATATGATTTTCAAAAGCAGTACATTTTTTTTACTGAGTTTGAGCAGAGAATCATATTGACCAAAATGCCCTTCTATCACAGTTTTATATTTCAGCGATATTGTGACTGGCGTTAAGTCGATCATTGATATTGTTGTCCACTTAAATCTTATAACAAACTTTCAAGCATTTCCGTGATATGATTTAATTATTCAATTAGCGCACAGAATATCAGAAACTATCAGCCTCTAATATCGATTCAAGCTTAATTTGATTTTTGCCAAATCACCCCAATTTGACTTAAACCATTATAGTGTTGATCAAATTTTGAGAATTTTACAACTTTTGAGCAATGCATTAAGTTTCCTTTACTGTGAGTGAGTATGCACGAGTCCATCTGTCGGCTTACATACATTGTATCCCCTGGGGTCCGTTTCTTATTGGTATTGAGACGCGCGCAAGGGAGGAACAATTGTATGACTAACAGCGGATTTTGATCAAGTCAATAATTTAGATTGTACGAAGTACAGCAGTGATCAAGTTTAATGAGTTAGGGTTTGCTCTAAAAGCGAGTAAAATATGCATGCTTATGAATACCCAGATGATTAAGCCGCATAAAGACTCACCGAGATTTTTGCTAGAGACTAACACCTCTTTATTATATTTTTGGGTGATCAACAACTATAAGGCTTGAGTATGACTGGTTATTAAATTTCTGCCAACACCTCTTTCAATTTGGCTTTTCTTTATGTTTATATCAATTACTTTACTCTAACAACTTGTTTAATACCTATCAATGCAACAATGATTAAGCACTCAGTCTTTTAAGCTTATTTCTTACTGGATTTGTGGTCAAATATTCAATGTATTATCATTTTCTCTTTTTGCTTCAAAAACACAAAATTTTGAGGAGCATTAACAAAAATATTTACAAGAAATATTTTGAGGAGCATTAACATCATTTTCTCTTATCGCCCCAGTTACTTTATGTTTATAAATTAATGGCTATCCTGTCAATCTACACGTAGATAACTGGACCAAAACATGCAAACATGCTCCACAAACTTAAATAACTGACATAATTTTCAGCGAGAAAATAAAGTAGAAAGCTTAACGAACACCCCAAATACTTTCCATTGTCAGGTAAATGGCTATCCAGAATATTTACAAGAAATTATCAGGACCAAACATATACAAGTATATGTCCCACAAAAATAGAAGTAATTGACATCATTTTCAGCGAACGTAAGAAGAAATCTTTTTGGTTTTTCTCTTTACATACTAAAAACACAATCTTTTTGTCTTTTCGGAATTTTCTTATACGTACATATAAAAGAAATGCACAATCTTTTTGACTTTTTCAAATTTTAAATTGTTTTTGGATTTTTCAAATTTTAAAACATAAAAACTAAAGACATGAAAACACACTATTTTTTAAGTTTTAAATTTTTTAATGTTTTTGGATTTTATCTATACAAACGAAAAGCGTATTCTTTTTGTATTTTCAATTTCACCCCCTAAAAGCCAAAACCAATATAAAATTTAAATAAGAACAAACTAAAAATATAGATAGTTATCCTAATTTTAGGATATCAGCAAGGGTCTTTAGGCCATTTAAACCAAGCAAATATTGAAAACGTGTTTTATCAAATGCTTTGGTAAATAAATCAGCTTTTTGAAAATCTGTATGCACTTTCTCAAGGTCAATTAATTTCTTTTCAAAACAATCCCGTATGAAATGATATCGAATTTTGATATGTTTCGTTTTAGAGTTTTGTATGGGATTTTTGGTGATGCTAATGGCAGCAGAATTATCAATTAGAATGAGAGTAGTAAGAAACTTCAAACCGTAGTCGCGAAGATGTTGTTGTATCCACAAAACCTGGGAACAGCAACTCCAGGCTGCAACATACTCAGCTTCGGTGGTTGAAGTGGACACCGTTGTCTGCTTCTTACACTGCCCGGAAACAAGCCGCTTTCCTAAGAATTGACATCCCGCTATGGTAGACTTGAAATTAATCTTGCATCCTCCATAGTCTGAGTCAGAATAAGCGGTATGATCAAAAGTATCGTCTTTGGGGTACCATAACCCGGTGTCAGGATTGCCCCTAAGATATTGAAGAATACGTTTGACCGCTGCCAGGTGAGTCACTCGGGGACTAGCTTGGTACCTATCACATAAACAAATAGCAAACATTATGTCGGGTTGAGAGGCAGTAAGATACATCAAAGAACCAATCATAGCTCGATAGAAGGTAGGATCAACAGTATCCTCCAATTCATCAGGTGATAAATTATGACCCACCGGGAGAGGAGTAGAAGGGGTTTTTCTGGCAGTAATCTTGAATAGGCTCGAGACGTCGTTCACATATTTTGTCTGATGAATGAAAATTCCTTTCGCAGACTGATGAACCTGCAACCCTAATAAAAAATTCATCTCTCCCATCGAACTCATCTCGAACTTGGTTTGTATTGATTTCTCGAACTCCTTACACAACACGTCGTTTGTTGACCCAAAGATTATGTCATCTACATAAATCTGGACGAGGAGAAGATCGTCACCAATATTTTTATAAAACAAAGTGTAGTCAACAGTTCCACGTTTGAAACCACTATCCGTCACATGGTCGGCGAGCGTGCCATACCAAGATCTCGGGGCTTGATGTAGACCATATAATGCCTTGTTTAATCGGTAAACTTGGTAAGGATAATCGGGGTCTTCAAAACCCGGAGGTTTTAAAACAAACACTTTCTCATGAAATTCACCATTGAGATAAGCACTTTTGACATCCATTTGGTAGACTTTGATGTTCTTATAAGCTGCATAGGCTAGAAAGATTCGTATGGATTCCAAACTTGCAACCGGAGCATATACTTTAGTGTAATCAATACCCTCTTGTTGATGAAAACCTTGCACCACTAAACGTGCCTTGTTTCTCACTATCACCCCACGATCGTCTTTTTTACACTTAGATACCCACTTAGTGGAATCGCCTTCTTGACTCTAACAGGTTTGTCGATAAGATCCCAAACACCCAAACGTGCAAATTGATGTAATTCTTCTTGAATGGCTTCTACCCAAGATGAATCTTGAAGTGCCATATGAGGGGTCGTTGGCTCAACTTGGGACAAAAAACAAGTGAATTTGGCAAGATTTACAATCCCAAACGAGTGTAAGTCAGCATAAGCACACAACACATTATTATCACTTGATGAAGCAACTTGATGACGTGTTTGTACTCCCAAATCAAGTTCTCCAATAATGTTTTCTTTCGGTGATAATTATGAATCCTAAGAGTGGGATTCTTAGGGACATCAACAGTTTCAAATAAATTGGTGTAGTGTTCACCCAGGTCATGAGATGAAACATCACTATCAAGGTCGATAACTTGATCAACAACTGGAGTGTCATCAGATGAAGTAGATGCATTATCGAAGAGAACTAGAGAATCATTATCAGGATCTTCTGTTGGAGCATCAATTGGAACTTCAAGATTTTCAATTTCAACGAACCAGGTGATTATATTTAACGAATCACTGAATTAAACCTTAGCGAATTAAGTAACGAATCGTCTACAGTTGATAACGAATCAAACTGATAAGAATAAGGTAGTTACAACGGTTGTAACAAACCTCTGACAACAAATGCCACGTGGCAGAAGTTGTTATAAAACAGTTCCCGAGATGAGACACGTGTCACATGAATTAGTGGACACGAATCAGAACTTGTAACTAATTGATTAATGAATCAATCAATACTCATAACGAATGAGCTTAATAAATTCACGAATTAGGATGAATGATTAACGAATCAGACTTAAACATTAACGAATCACACTTAGAGGTTTAACGAATTGATTTGAATCTTCAAATCTTCAAACCTTCAAGCATACTTTTCCAGATTTCTGGAAATCTCAAGAACACAAACCCAGAATACAAATTCGTAATACTTCACCAATATTCAACCAAATCGCACACTTAAAATATCAAATTACTCGTAAACCAATCATGAATACATCTCGTATTATCCCGTAACAAAATAATCCTTAAAACCTATTCAATTTAACCAAAAACAATACCCTGTTTACGGGTATAACCCAGATCTCTTCCAATTCATTATAATCACAATCCAAAATTCAATTCTAATAATCCAAAACTTACCAATACCTTAACACATTCAAATCCAATCCAAACCATCCTTAATTCATTCAATTCAATCCTTAATTCGATCCAAAACCAAACTGAACAAGACCTAATCAATTTTCAATCAAATAATATCAAATAACATCCAAATCAAGCGTAAACGAGAGCACGGAAAGCTTTGATACCACTTGTTTGAACACGGAATCACTCTTAACACAGATCTGATCTATGTATAATTAACTCCTATGGATCTAGTTCATTGTCACACTTGATTATATGTTATATATGTATATATTAGTTGTATGTATGTAGGTGATTAATAATATTAGTATGAGGATGAAGTTTGAGAGAGAATTGGACAGCAATTCGTTAAAGTTAAAACTCAAAACTTAAATAAATAGTGGACTAACCCACTATATATAGAAGGCAGGTCTAGTTCGTTACACATTCCGTAACGAACTAGGCACCTGCTTCCTTACATTACATAATATAGAATAAACTTAACGAAACACCCTCTGATTTGTTAAACATCCTTAACGAATCAGACGGGATAATTAACTTAGCTCTAGTTCGTTAAACATCCTTAACGAACTAGGCATTACATTAACGAACTACTTTAATATATTAATACTTTATTACATAAATAAACGACAAATACATAAACGTTAAATACAAAGACTCAAAACGCAAAACCGTGCACTAACAAATTGCTAATTTGGTTAATACTGAGTGTGTTGATTGATTTTGGTAGACGCGTGCCATTAGGGTTTGTGTTTCTTGAATCATTTAGGCCAATATGATCATCCTCTTTGAGTTGGACCAAAACCTTAGGGTTAGCTTATCTCTCTGCTTTGGTTGATTTAGTTACCCGTTGCGAGACCTCGTGTGGCTTTCTAGCTATCGACTAGGTTAGTTTGTAAGTTGAGTTATTTTATCCTTATTATTGAATTACCCCTTTCTTCCTAGGTTTGTAATTAGCTCGAGCCTTAGTGAGGATTGTGATTTTGATACGGACCAAGTAATAAATCATTTGGGTACGTAAATAAACACCCGTAAATTAAAAGCTAAATAGACGTTGTTAGGGTTTTCTTGTAAAACTGACCGTAGGGACCTAGTTGCCTTGATTCCATCTATCTTAGTTCATGTTTAGAATCCGGTTTCAAACACTTGTTAGCACCAGAGCCATCCTATCCCCATTAAGACATCTTACCTAGGTTATTCTTTTCTTATTATCGTTAAATCCCGTTAAATTTATAGTTAGTTTCGTTACACCGTTAGTTAAGTTACGTTAGTAAAGTTAGTTTAGATTTATAAGTTAAAAAAATATATTATTTAGGCAGGACTTAAGTAGGGTTAGTAATGTGAGCCACCTCACGTGTCTTTGTGTTCGATACTCGGACTTCCTTAGCCTTTACTACATACGATCGATAGACTTGCCGGTTGTGTGAACTTAAGTTAGGATATACCATTTTAATTTAAAGCTTAGTTGTGAGTCGTATTTTTCAAAGATACATTTTCGCACATCAAGGGCCAATGATTACTTTTGTTCATAATGTTTTAGAGATACGTAATCTCATGTAATCAATTTAATTTGACTCGATTTAACAAGTTATAAAAGTTTGGGGCGTATTCACCTTCTTAAATGATCAGCTTCACTTCACCTGTAGTACGAGTTTAACCAATTGTTATTACTAGATCAATAATCTAGCTTTAGACCTTTAGTCCTTTTTGTATAATCTTTACCTATATTTTCTTTTCGATCCTTAGTTCAAAATATCTTTGCTTTATTAAATATGTTCGAACCTCTATTTCGATCATTTATATTTTCTAAAAAATACGTTTCTTCTTTTTTAAGAAACGTATACTTTATTTCTTTACTTATTATTTAAGAATCTAAAATAATATTAATAACAAATAATTACTTTTATTTCGATATTTTTTACTTGTATTTTCTTTGTCTATATTTTCGAGTTATCAAGTATACCCTCGACTAGGGTCTAAGCCTAATTAATATAATAATAATAATATTTTACTCGATCAGAACCTCTACCTTGATTGGCTTAGAAAATCTTAGACACTCTGGCAACACTTCCACACTTACACGTTTATCGAGGAACCTCGACTAACTTTTCTTGGCACGCAAATCGAGGTACATCGGTCGTCAGGATTCGTCGGAACGCACTTTGAGCGCGGGATGTCGGGTCACTATGTGATGGCACGCACTTCGAGAAAATGTCGTGGTTTGGCACGGATTACGATGTAACGATCATCGAGTCGTGGCACGGTTTATGAGGTAGTGAGAGAGTGGTTTCTGTAGAGAGAGAGAGAGAGAGAGTTATGATCAAAATGAGAGGGTTGCTTGCCCTATTTATAGGGCTGATCAACTTGACCCATCGCGTATCGCGAGGGATTAGGCGACATAAAATGAATATAATATTGGATCGCGATACTCTGTGAGCCATTTGATAAGCCGTCGCGTATCGCGACTAGCCTAGCCGCTTCATAACTAGGCTTACCACGTGTGCGACGTGGGGACACGTGGCGGGGCACGTGTCACCGCCTGTTAGACACGTCATGGCGATACTCGATGACGTAGTGGCTTTGGGTGATCGCGTATCGTGACACCGCCCATTATAGTGTTTCGCGACATACCCATCGTGATACGCGATGGGTTGTCTCTTGATCCATGATAAAATTAAAAAAAACATGTGTTGCGGTTACTAACCAATGACAATTCGGTTGGTATTTGGTTACGGTGCCAAAAATAAAGCATACCATAAATTGGTCCACACCAAAATACAACAATTTACCAAATTTGAAATATTAAAAAAATGCGGCGAACAAAAAACACAAAAGTGATAAAAAAATCCGTGGTTTGCGTTTGTGAACTAACAGGAATTCAGTCTGAATTGACGTTATTGGCACTATATCGTACACATAAAACCATGTGTTGTAGTGGTGAACAGACGCGAGTTCAGTTGGTATCAGTTGGTATCAGGTTACGACACCAAAATTAAAGTAATAAGTTAATTCGTCCCCATAAAAAACACCATGGCAAAAACCAAATTTATACAAGCATTGTGGCCGTGATCTGACGTGAATTCGTCCAGGGAATAAAAAAACTCACCGGGAATAACACCTTAGGTTGGGATCGTGAGCTAACGTTAATTTGGCCGAATCAGTTGACAGTATCAGCGGTAAAAAAACCTGTATTTTTTGGCAGCAAACCGACGCGAACCATGAAGACTGTGAAGCATAAAGGAGATCAAGCCCAGTAACTATAGGTTAACTGATGAAAGTATGTGGTATCTCGTCAATGGTTATAGTAACCATATGACCAGTTCACGAGACCATTTCACTTAATTAGATGAGAAGATCATTGGGAATGTTCGGTTTGGGGATGGTTCGTACGTAGAAAGAAAAGGCATGTGCTCATTATTGATGGAATGCAGAAACAGGGAGCAATGATTTGTGACCAACGCTTACTACATTCCCCGTCTTAAAGCAACATTTTAAGTCTAGATCAACTAATAAAAATCGAATGTAAAGTCATTATGGAATACAACCAGTTGCTTTTGTACGGCATAATTGAAACACTTCTCATGTTTGTCGAATATTCTAAGAATAGAGTTTACATAATCAAATTGAAGATTCGTACACCGATCTCACTATTAGCAAATTTGCAAGATGTAGCATGGCTATGGCACGCACGACTTTGTCATCTGAACTTTAACATGATTAAAGACATGACATGGAAGACGTTAGTCAAAGGAGTACCTCTAATTACACATTTCTCACATGTTTTTGATGCATGTTTTCTTGGAAAGCATTAGTAGATCTCCATTTTCAAGACAAGCCGAATCTAGATCAACTAAACCATTTGATTTAGTTTTAGAAGATCTATGTTGTTCTATCTCGCCATCAACTCATTTAGGCAAGAATTATATTTTCTTATTAGTCGATGACTGTACAAGGTACATGTGGGTATACTTTCTTGAATCAAAAGATCAAGAATTTGTGACGTTTAAAGAATTTAAGATGATAGAAATAGAGTTAGGAACCATATTCAAGATGTTTAGAACTAACAGAGATGGACAATTCACTTCAAATGATTTCTCCAAGTTCTGTAAAGAAAATGGACTAGCAAGACAACTTACTGGACCATACTCCCTACAACAAAATGGCATGGTAGAATGAAGAAATAGAACATTTCTATCTACTATTAGGAGTATGCTAAAGGCAAGTAACATGCCTCATATTTTTTGGGCAAAAGTAGTTAATAGCACACCTTTCAAAGCACTTAAAACACACCTTTCGAAGCACTAGTTAATAGCACATCTTGAACTGAACACCGGCCACAGCTTTAGTTAATAGCACACCTTTCGAAGCACTTAAAGGTGATAAGCCAAATTTGAAGTATCTCAATGTTTTTGGTTGTAAGAAATATGCAAAAGTGTTACTACCACACTTAAAGAAGTTGGGTGATAGAAGCACCGAAATGGTATATTTGGGTAGTGAACAAGGATAAAAAACCTATAGACTTTTTAATCCTAGAACAAGTAGAATTTGTATTAGTAGGGACACACATTTTAAAGAATAGGTGTTTTTGAATTGGAAGGAGGGTGTTAGAGGTAATAATCAAGATGAAAACGAGTGGACAAAATTTATAGTTGAAATGTTCCAACTATGATTCTACCCAATAATCCTTAACCACAGTTTGAATGCATTGAAGTTAACAGCCATGATGAAGATGAAGAAACACCTCATTCACCCGTAAATCCACGAAATTCTTCAGTCACTCCGCAATTTTACACCCACAAACCAAACTCTAAAACATCTGCAAGCTCTTCTAGACTTTATGATCATACACCATTACACTTTAAATGTTCACAAGATATTTATGCTCAAGCACCAGAAGTAGATTTGGATGGAAATGAATTATTACTAGTTAAAGAAGAACCTAGAACCTATAAGGAGGCAAAAGTAGTTGAAAAGCTTAATTAGATTCAATCAATAGGAATAAGACTTGGATCTTGACTGATTTACCCAAGGATAATAAAGCAATAGGTTTGAAATGTGTATCCAGACCAAGAGAGATGCAAGTGGAAATATAATAAAACACAAGACACGTTTTTTTGTACAACAACATTTAATAGACTTTGAAGAAGTTTTTGCACCAATATCAAGAATATAAACCGTACGTTTAATCTTAGCCTTAGCTGCTTATAACAAATGGTAAGTATACCATCTAGATGTAATATTAGCATTCTTACATGAAGAATTGAAGGAAGAAGTGTACGTTTCTCAACCCGAAGGCTTTGTGAAACCACAAGAAAAAGGGAAAGTTTACAAACTTTCAAAAGTTTTGTATGGACTACGACAAGCACCACGTGCATGGAATGTAAAGTTAGATAACAAATTGAAGTCACTTGGATTTCAAAAGTGTATGTTAGAATAAGCAGTCTACACCAAGACAAGCTCAAACTCTAATATGATAGTTGGAGTTTATATTGATGATTTTATTATCACTAGATCATCGAAGAAAGAAATTGAAAAATCACAAATGGAAGGAAAATTAGAAATGAGGGACTTAGTTTTATTAGCATGCTACTTGGGTATATAATTCACCTAAACAGGGGTGATATCTCAATTAAACAAATTGGTTATATGAACAAGATTCTCACATACTCCAAAATGCTTTAAAGCAATGACACGAAGATACCAATGGATCCAGAACTTTGATTAACAAAAGTTGAAGGTGGAACTAGTTGATCCCACCAAGTATAGAAGTCTAATAGGATGCCTAAGATATGTCCTAAACATGAGACTCGATTTAAGTTAGTATGTAGGATTACTTAGTCGTTTCATGCAGGAACCAAAGGAGCATCATCTCAAAGCAATCAAGCAAGTCATTCGTTATATCATAAGAACAAAAATTACGGTATAATTTATCAAAGCAATGTGGACACAAGTTAATTGGTTATAGTGATAGTAGCTATAGAGTCAATACTAAAGAAAGAAAAGGGACAACAAGAATAGTATTCTATTTTGGAAACTCTCCTATCAGTCGGTGCACTCAAAAGCAACCCACCGTAGCATTATCGTATTGTGAATAAGAATTTATGGCAGCAACCGCAACATCATGTCAAGGATTATGGTTAAAGAGATTAATTGGTGTTTTAACTGGATGGAAAGAACAAAGAGTAATCTTGATGGTTGACAACTCATTAGCAATGGCCTTAATGAAGAATCTCGTGTTTCATGGTAAAAGCAAGCACATAGATACTTGTTGTAACTTCATACGTGAATGCATTTAAAATGAACAAATAATCGTGGAGCACATCGCTGGAGAATTACAAAAGGCTGCCATCTTAACAAAGGTGCTACCAACAATCAAGTTTATCACAATGAGAGAACTACTCGACGTCAAAGACCTACTACAAGTTGATCATGATTAAGAGGGTGATTTTTTGCATATAATCACAGTCAAATCGCACAAACTCGAAGGGTCATTTATGTCACTTATTTATGGTATTTATGTTTTATTAAGTTGTGTAAATGTAAACAAACTATAAGGGTCAATTGTGTCATTAGTATATAGTTGTATGTATGTATTGTGCCTATATAAACATGATGTTTGAATCATCAGAATGTATCGAAACCATATTCATATCAATACATAAATTCTTGTTTGATTAACTATGTGTTATTCGATCTTGTTTATCAATTCCTGTCAAGAGATAACACTTGCTAGGACCAGTGCAAGTGCCAAGAGGAAATAATGTATCATACAAACACAAACGAAAAGCAGAACAAAAACAAGAGATTATGTAGTTCGGTCAAGGCGACCTGCATCCACGAGCTACAACTAGGATTTACAATATACAATTCAATAGATACGTATACATAGTGACCTAATTAGGGTTTTCAACTTACTACACAACAAACATTTAACGGGCCTAATTGGACTAGCCTCAAAAGGCCTTCTCAAAACACAAAACCTAACAATTGTGACAAAAAAAATCTTAAAACTGTTTTATAGAAATTTTCACGCTTTACATCCTGTTTCAAATCTCAGAATTTTAGCAACGTATTTGTCACTAAATGTTGCTAATGATGCATAATCTTGATAAAGTTATGTGGTCTACTATTACCATGACGTTCCCTGCTTTCAAGATATCCAGATGTTCACCCTAAACTTTAATAAGACCTTTATCATTTGTGGTTCTATCTTAGTCGTGACATTTGTTACGTGTGGTTGCAAATCACCATTGTGGTCATGTGGACTTGGTATTTATGGTAAAACATGACAGTCATGGACCTAGTACTTTGTGGTGGTACATTACCATCGTGGTCGTAGTCATGTAGACCCCTTGGTAGCACGTGCTACTCATTAATTTCGTTGATGAAGTGTAAATAATAATCTATATTTTCAAGTTCTTTAGTGCATTGCAATTGTAGGTGGTGACGGTGGCGGAGGTGGCGGTAAGGTAGTGATGTCGGCAACAGTGACTGTGGTGGTGGTGTTGGCGATGCCGACGACAGTGGTGGGCAAGTGGTAGTGTTCAATTGACGTGTTGAGAAACTCGAGTGGACAAAAAAGGGATGTAATGAATGGTTTTGGTGTGTTAGAGAGGCAGGGGATGAGATTTCTTGGGTAATAGGTGATTTCGTCTAGTGACCATTTTCTTAAAATTCTCTCACAATGGTCTGTTTCATTATTTATGTCCTTCAAGCATACAAACACTACTTTATAATTTTCAACTAGCAACATAACTAGAGAAAAACAAAATATATAGTTATAATTTATTCGTTTATATAGTGTAACTTTTTATAAAATAAAATTTAAACCGTATGAAAAATTATGACCGCTTAAAAAAATCGTGGAGTATTTGGATTCACATCTATAATATATATAAACGAAAGCTTAAAAATCTTACATATCACGATGTGGTCGCTCCCCCCCTTTATGAAAGATACCAGATTGCTTGATTTTTAAATGGAGGCTTCTCATGCATTTTTGACCCGAAATCATGGATATGGGTCTTACCAAACCCAGACAGTGCTTAAACGGGTTATAACATCTCATTAAATTAAAAATTAATCTCACCAAATATATAGTATGAAAATTCTATAAAATAGGGATATACTAAAATTAATATTTAATTTTTTAAAAATATTATTTATAATTAAGAAACAATTTTATAGTAAAAAAACGGGTCATGGGTCTCACCAAACTCAGATAGCTTTTAAACCGAGTTATGACTTCTCATTTATTTGTGAAACTCTTTCATCATTAAATCCTAAGTATATTATTAACTTTCTTACAATAAATAAAATTAAAATCTTAAAAAATATATAAATATTATAAACGAATAATGTAAAACAACCCCGTAAACGAATAATGTAAAACAACCCCGTAAATGAAATATTCCTAAATTCTCTTAAATTACGAGATTGTTTTATTTGTAAATGGATTTTCTCATACATTTGACCCGAATTCACGAATATGGGTCTTACCAAACCCATATAACCCTTAAACGGGTTACAACATCTCATTAAATTAAAAATTAATCTACCAAATATTTGATATGGGAATTATATAAAATAGGGATATATTATTTGTAATTAAAAAATAATTTTATAATAAAAAATAAACGGGTCATGGGTCTCACCAAACCCAAATAGCTTTTATCGGGTTATGCATCTCATTTATTTGTGAAACCTTTTCATCATGAAACCCTAAGTATATTATTAACATCTTTACAAAAATAAAATTAAAATACAAAATAAGTTTACCTATACTAATAAACAAAAATAATGATGACGATGTGTCCTAGCCACATTTAATCTTAACTTTAATTTCTATCTTATTTTCTAATCTTCACTCTCCTTAATTCATGCAATCCATAGGTCATGGGTTTAATTGGTATGACTAATTAGTTGTAACCCATATGAAAAAAAAGGTATTTAATGTAATTTAAATCAGAAAAACTTTTACTAATTCATTACATCTTAATTTACTATTAGATATAGAGACCATAATTAAAAAAAACATATAAACCATTGAATTTTTGTAATAAGTTTAAAATTAAACCATTGAATTATTAATTAGTTATATAATGATTTACGAACCATTATCGTATAATAATTAGTGACTTATGTTTATAATAGATATTTAGTTATGTGTGCACTTCAATTTCATTAAATAAATATAATATCTATAATCTTACAATTTGTAAAACACTATTTAACTTACATTCATCTTAATCATATAAAACATCTTTAATATATTTAGGTACCAATAATTGATTTTATGTTATCTTAAAACATTATTTTAATCTTAAGAAAATGTAATAAAATTCAAATATGTAAAATTTGAAGTGTTTGTGATTATATAAGAGTTAATCTATAAATTTAAAAGGAAAGCCATATAACGTATAATTAAATACCTAAATTTCGGTCATTTGACAAATCCTGTGTAATACACGGGTTGTAAAGCTAGTTATATAACTATTAGAAACAAAACATGTAAAATAACTCCCTTAATTAATACGGGGATAAAAACTAGTAATTATGTTGAAAGTTTTGGGTCCTACAAGATCGCGCTCGGCTACCGAAGCCCGTCAAGCCTACCAGCTGGCCAAGTTGATCATATTAAGCAATAATCCCTATGCTAAATGATGTCGTTATGTATATCCGATTGATTTATACATGTGACTGTTATACCACTGAAAAAGGAAGAAGTTTGATAATATTGGCTCACCAAAATGCACTAAAACGTATAGCAACCAATTAATAGAATATTAAAGCCACCATAACATGACTTTATCAAGATTAGAAAGTAGTTTCAGATTCCGTAACTAACTTGACAAAATAAAAAGTGCAAATAGATAGGGAGCTACCTAGTGTAACCAATTAATAGAATATTAAAACATCATTCAAATGAATTGATTAAGAGTATAATATAATTTCAGGTTTCAGAACTAATTTGACAAAGAAATAAAGTGCGAACAGAGGCAGCCACCTAGTGTAACCAATTCATAGAATATTAAACATCATTCACATGAATTGTTTAAGAGTATAATATAATTTCAGGTTTTAGAACTAATTTGACAAAGAAATAAAGTGCAAACATAGGCAGCCACCTAGTGTAACCAATTCATAGAATATTAAACAATCATGCACATGACTTAATGAAGAGTAGTAAATAATTTCAGAATCTGTAACCACTGCCTCGTGCACAATAATGTTTTTTTAACAACCCTCGAATATGGCCCGGTTAACCGGGGTATTCCAATGACAAAAATGCAACTCTATATGTTCGCGATCGCAAACAACGTTGGGTTGCCCTGTCCACCATCTCCTGTTAGGGGAATACACAAGGCACACTGTGGTTAAACCCGGTTGGATTGAATTCGAACTTAATCTTGTAATATCCAGTCTAAATCTTCAATTCCCCTCCAATACCAGTTGAGCTAAAGCTCACTGAACAAATAATGTAAATGTATTTCGTTCTATGTGGACTTTCATGCATAAAGAAAATTATGATGGCTCTTTTGGGAGTCCTAATCCCGTCTTGTAAGTGAGACTATCTTCAATTCTGGAGAAAAGGTGAGGCCCTTACATGCCCTTGTTGAGTTTACATGATTACTTGGATGAGAAAGAGATGAGAGAGATGGGAAAAACCTAAAGTTAAGGTTGGATAAGGATGGGGAGAGAAGAGAAAAAAAGAGAGATTTGTGAGAGAAGAGAACGGGCCTACATGTTCAAGCCTGCTGCAGAAGAGAGAGAGAGAATTTGGGCCGCTTATACGGCATGGACAGAAGGAATGAAGGGCTTTATGCCATTGGAGAAAGTCTGATGACAAAACACAACATGTCGATCTGGACACTTTCACCTTGGTATTGTAATTTGGGTTGAAAAAAAAAAGTTATGAAACCAACCATTATAAATGTAGTTAGTTGTAAGTTTAACCCTCTCATTAAAAACACCGATGGACGATATCGTCATCATCCGTCACTGAAGTGGTAGAGGTCTATAAATCCGATTTTGTACTAATACGTTTGTGAATGTGATTTGGTACCATATTACTAGGAGTGGCAATCTTGACCCATGAGTTGAATGAGTTGTATCAAAATGTATAAGATGGGTCAGAATGGGTCACACTAAAAAAATGATTGAAACGGGTCAAAACGGGTTGACATTTCTCGGGGTTTTTTTTATAGAACAAGAAAAACGAAGGAAACTTTTTGGTATTTTTACTTTTTAAGTTTTTGATTTATATTTCGAGATATAATTTTTAATTATTTTTTTTGAATTTTTGGTGAGGGGTTTTGAAATGGGTTTTAAGAAGCAAAACATAACACTTTATTTATTTAGACTTCTAGGTCTGACACATCCCCTAAGTGATACTTCAAGAATTTTTCTTAATTTCCATTACCTGAAAAACATGCGAGAGTGTCAACTAAAAATAGTTGTTAAGAACATAGCTTTTTAAATAGAAAAAAATATGCATTATGTTGAAAACATTTCATATGTGTTAAGTTACTTTATATACTTTACTGATTACAACCAAACCTCTGACACGATTAGCGAGTCATCTAATCCACGATTAGACTATTATGTTTAACGTTTAACGATCGTCGGATTCTGAACACATAGGCCTCTACCCGAGGTCTGAGTGGGCGGGTCGGGCCAATAGATCTATCATAATACTACCACGGGCTTAACAAGTTAATGGTTGTACATGCGATTAAGTATATGCTTGTAATGATCACACACAATGAAAATTATGAATAAAACTTGAATCAAATAGCATTTATAAAACATATAATAAATAAGTTGCGTGTTTCCACTCTAAAAGTATAATACATTTACCAATAATGATGAACCTTTCAGCGACGAAACTACGAACTGATTTCAGAAAACAAAAGAAACATTTGTTTTACCAATGTATATGGAAATTATATTTTTTACTGAAAGCTTTTAAAAATAATTAAAAAATTGTAACTATAATAACGTCCAGGTTTTAATTACAAATAGTGTAAATTCAATTTTTGATTATGTTGTTTGTTCACTTATGCTATTTCAATACAAAAAATTAAAATATGCATTTTCGGTCCTCAGATTTTCATACCGTCACAGTAACTTTAGATTTTTAACTCAGTTAAATATTTCTATTAAGTAGAGGGTATTTCAGTCTTTCACTAAAGTATAAGCATAATTACACATGGACTTTTTAGACAAGCTAATGAGTGAGTCATGCACCTTGGCTTGTTTACAAACAGGATGCGCTTCAAGCCACGAGATTTTGGACAACCCTACTTCTAAGTAAATCATCGCTTAGGTGAAAAGCCACATTATATGTGTTTTGCATGAACATATACAATGATATAACTAGTAAATCATCTCATGAGAAGCATTGGCGCCATCCGTGCATAAAGCTATAACTTTATTCTTCTCCAGTTTTTTCAAACTTCCAAGATGGTTAAAGAAACTCCGGTAACCACAACCCCAGCTACTGGGGGGAATACCGGCAACACAGTTCTTACAAACACTACCCCGGCTACCCAAGCCGGGGCAAGTGAAGTAAATTTTACGAACACTACCCCAGTTACCCAAGCTGGGGCAAGTGCAGTAAATAATCGCTCACTGGGAATCACCGATACCCAGTTAGAGAAACGAACAAGACTCCCCCGCCAAACACTCGATGAAGTTAAGGCATGGGCGGAGGCACGTCAGAGGGAATTCCAAGCTGAGTTGGACGAACGCTTGCGTTCCGTCCAACAGGCTGACGAATTCGAAGATTACTTCGATGACTCGGAGGAATCCGACTCCGACGCGAACCCTCGCCATAGGGCAAAAGGGAAGCGTAAAGAAACGGATTCCCAACCGAGAAGGCATTTTGGACAAGCCTTCAAACCAAAAAGCACAGGTGGAAGTCCACGAGACTTCTCCAAAACATTCAGACCAAACGTTGCAAATGCGGGAACGTCCAAATTTGCAAGGGACATTGCGGAAGCAATCGCCCCTAAAAGTGCCAAACAAATGTCCAGCATAGGCACATATGATGGTATATCCGACCCAGATGATCATTTGAACAGATTCATAGCGGGGGCAACCGTCAGTAGTTGGACGGAACCTACATGGTGTTACATGTTCCAAATGACACTGGTCGGGGCTGCTAGAGCGTGGTTCGATCGTCTACCGGTCAACCACATCTACGACTGGGCTGACTTCCAACAGAAGTTTAGCCAACACTTCAGCCAGCAAAGAAAGTATACCGAGGAGCAATGGACAATCCTCAAGTGCATTCGAGAAAAAGATGAATCTTTGCTAGACTTCATCACTCGCTTCAACTCGAAGAAGCTAAGTCTGGGTAACATTAGCGAAGACCTTGTTCGCGCTGCCTTTATCCAGGGCGCGAACGACCCAGAGCTCATCCGCACCTTAACGGGTAAAGATGGCATGCCATCCACATGGGATGCCATCATGACAGCAGCAAAACGCTTTGCGGAAACGGAGAAGCAACTGGGTAGAGATCTCCCACAGAGCACAAACCTCTACACCCAGAAAACAAGGGAAGAGAACGTCCTTACCGCCCGATTAAACAAAAAGCGGAAGCTAGGCATTTGGCAGTCAAGGGTAAACTTTGACACCTCATCCGGCTTGCAGCATCGGTTAGGCGGAAGGGATAACGTACAGTCCAACAAGAACTCCAGATGGACGCCGCTCACCAAAAGCGTCACCGAGATATTCGCCACCGAGGAGCTCCCATGGCCAAAGCCTCAAATAATCCGACATCGCCACAATGCTGATCGGAGCAAGTACTGTGACTTTCACAGGACAAAAGGCCACAACACCGAAGAATGCATAGACGTGAAGGACATGGTCGAAGCATTCGTCAGAGATGGGATGTCACACCCTCAAAATCCACTAACGGAGTTTTACCGTCAGAGGGTGTGAACTGGCAGGATCAGAATCATCAGTTATAATCAAACCATAAAAACGTTTAAATGCAAATAAGTGCGGAAGCGTAAAAACCTTAATTCAAAAGCTGCGTCACGCAGGACGACTTAAAACCAAAGATAACTGTTAAAAATACGTTTGCAGAATAAAAGTGTTTTCATTTAATGCATGCTCCTAAACCGCGCGCCCGCCTCGGCTACCTGAGAATAACATACTAAAAGTGTCAACACAAGGTTGGTGAGTTCACAAGTTATATAAGATAAATCGTTTAGCGTTTTGCGTAACCTCGTTACGGCGTTTCAGTGTTGGGTAACCACGTTACGGCGTTTAAGTGTTGCGTAACCACGTTACGGCGTTTAAGTGTTGCGTAACCACGTTACGGCGTTTAAGTGTTTTGCATTACCAGATAGTGTTACGTCAAATTATATATCGATAGGTAGCTAATCTATACAACAAGTATCGCTAAGTGGTTCGAGACCGAAGCTGACTGTTTATCAAGTGCCCGTCACCAGGTCAACCCAGACCATGGTAAGTGTTAGCCAAAATTACACCCACTCAACCTCCAGTTGAGCTTAGCGTTGGGTGGGGTTTGTCAAACCCAGTAGTACTACTCAACAGTGACTCGCTATTCCAAATATTAACCGGTTCGATGTGTGGGACTTCAAATGTTACGTTTGCCGCTTAGCCTTTACAAGTGATATATAATTTATAACAAAATCTTAAATATGCGTTTATCTCAGAAAATGCGTTTATCGGAGTATGTTATTTCCCCCAAGTGAAAAACGTTTGAAAACAGTTCAAAGAGCGGGGTAAGTGAAACTCACTGTTTGCGAAGAATATCCCGATATAAATCACCAAGTGATGCGCGTCGTAGAAACTCTCTAGCGTTCTAAATAACAAAGAGATTTTCTAAGTATCGGTACGTTTAACGAGTCTCTAGACTCGGCACATAATACCTATGCACGTAACAGATTTCGTGTTTCGTTTGTGAATCGTGTGTGACTTAAACAAGTACAATTGTGATACGATACATGAGTGAGCAATTACTTTCGTGTCACGTACTAATAACATACTTTACTAGCAATTATCCCCGTAAGGGCATTTTGGTCAACAAACAAAATTAACTAACCATTATTCCCCATAAGGGCAATTTGGTCAATTCATGGCAATCAATTAGCAACTATTCCCCGCAAGGGTATTTTGGTCAAAACATAACAAATATATAAAAACTATCATATTTCATGCATTTTTACACAACTCTGCAGTTAGTTTCATTATGACAGAATTTCTACTTGAAAGATTGTACTATTTCACTGATCATAACGTCTCAATTAATTCACCAAAAATCACCACAGAAGCATACATATCTTAGGTTTCCAGAACATATTTTATCTTATTTTTATTCCACATATTTTTCTTATAATGACCAAAACATTACAGCAAACTCATATCAGTCAGATTCATGCGCAACAGAATGTTATTTGCAATTCCCGTTAAACGAAAAATCCAATAAATGCAAGACCACTTGGGTTTGGTTCCTAACTCAATGAATCAACTTCCAGAAGTGGAACCAACCCAATTGGCCTCGTGGTTCATGAGATATAACATTTACAACATAACCTAACAGCAGGTCAACAGCTCAGCTTTGCACCACGTTTTTGTAAAATAATAAAAGTACACTTCTACTTGTCCAAAAATTACAAACTTATACTTCATGGAAACTAGACTCAACCTAGTTTACTGCAGTGCCCACAATCTCAACCAATTTTCACGTTCACACTTCGTTACAGTCATTTAAACATCGTATACACATTCTGCCCAGATTCTGTTCACATCAAAACTTAACAATTTCACTAGCCATGGATCACAAATAAATCATATAACATGCTAGACACTAATACTACTATCCATGCATCTCAATTACACCATACATACAAGATTAGGGTTTGTGTTTTAACTCAAATCAAAGACAACAATGAATCATGCAACAACATCAATCTAGTTATCAATTCATTATCCAAATAACAAAAATCATATTAACCATATACATGAACAAAATCGGCTGCCTATGGTTTGTACTTAACCCATTAAACATCAAAATTAAACAACAAGAAGGTAAAGGATGATCAATTATACCTTCCTAGCACCTAGTTCTTGGATTAATCACTTGATTTGATGTGTATATGTGTGTGTTCTTGTGGACGGCAGCCGTGGAGAACAAAGGGAGGGCCGATCGGGGTTTGTGGTGTGGGGGAAAAGAAAAGAAAATAAGTTAGGGTTTGTAGTTAAGGTTATATTTATAATTATACAAGTTACACTCTAGTCCCTCTACTTCCAAGTGTTACATCTCTAGCCTAACTAATTGGTTCTTGTTTCTTGTTTAACATTCCACATAACATAATCAAGTAACACACATATATCTAACACATAATTATCACATAATTATTGTTTTGACGTTTTTCGTTCATTTATCAATCGTTTGCGTCAACTCGTTTGCGTTTCGGTGCAAATCCCGAAAGACTACACATGTAGTAAGTGTTAAGCGTCATTTAAACCCTAGTTTAAATGTAATGAAGTGTGCGTTATAGATTTAACGATCTTAAAGTTTGAATTGACGGAGTTGAGTTAACGGAGTTAACCTGAAATTGACGATTGTCACATCATTCCCATGTTAAAGAATTTTCGTCCCGAAAATTTGAGTCAAGTCGTGATGAGAGTCTGAAAGAGTAAAAAAAAAAAATTTTCAGTTTGTCATATCATCCCCTAGTAGAAAGAAATTTCGTCCCGAAATTTAATTCATACCTCCGGTGATGTTTGACGGTTTGCCGAGTTTCGCGGTTTTCTGTGTTTGGTTAGCCCTTCAAAAAGGTGAGGATACTTTTTCATCATTTGATCCTCGCGTTCCCACGTGAACTCCGGTCCACGTCTCGAGTTCCAACGAACCTTAACGATTGGAATTTTGCTGTGTTTGAGCGTTTTGGTTTCCCAATCCAAAACCTCGACTGGTTCTTCAATGAAACGTAACTGTTCATCAATTTGTAGTTCCTCCAAAGGGACTACTTGGGATTCATCAGATAGGCATTTCTTCAAATTTGATACGTGGAATACATCGTGTACGCCACTGAGTTCTGTTGGTAGGTCCAGTCGGTACGCCACCGGACCAATGCGCTCAGTTATCCGGTACGGACCAACATACCGTGGGTTGAGTTTGTTTCGCTTTCCAAAGCGAACCACACCTTTCCAAGGTGAGACTTTGAGTAACACCCGATCGTTCACTTGAAATTCGAGAGGTTTTCGGCGCTTGTCGGCGTAACTCTTTTGGCGATCTCGTGCTGCTGCCATGCGATTTCGGATTTGAACAATCTTTTCCGAGGTTTCGAGTACCAGTTCCGGACCAGTGATTTGGCTGTCACCCACCTCTGCCCAGCAGAGTGGTGATCGACACTTCCGTCCGTACAGCGCTTCAAACGGCGCTGCCTTAATACTTGCGTGGTAGCTGTTATTATACGAAAACTCTACCAAGGGTAAGTGGGGTTCCCAACTTTTTCCGAAATCTAAAACGCATGCACGCAACATATCCTCAAGGGTCTGAATAGTCCGTTCACTTTGCCCATCCGTCTGAGGATGGTATGCTGTACTCATATCGAGACGGGTGCCCAGTGCGCTTTGCAGCGACTTCCAAAAGTGCGAGGTGAAACGAGAATCTCGATCGGAAATGATCGAGAAAGGCACTCCGTGTCTAGACACCACTTCTTTCATGTATACGCGAGTCAGTCTTTCCATTTTGTCCGTTTCCTTAATTGCTAGGAAGTGTGCCGATTTAGTCAACCGGTCAACGATCACCCAGATGGTATCGCATCCCGTCGGTGTCTTAGGCAAACCCGTAATAAAGTCCATTGAGATGTGCTCCCATTTCCACATTGGGAGTTCCGGTTGTTGCAGTAGACCAGATGGTTTCTGGTATTCTATCTTGACTCTGGCACAAGTCAAGCATTTGCTCACGTAGGTGGCAATGTCGGCTTTCATGTTCGGCCACCAGTAAAGTGCCTTTAAATCATGATACATTTTATCTGAGCCAGGGTGGATAGAATATCGGGACTTATGAGCTTCGTCCATCACTAGAGTTCTCAACTCTCCGTATCGTGGAACCCAAATCCGGTTCTCAAAATATCCCCCGTCCGATCTGGTTTCAAGTTGCTTGTTCATGCCCCGCATGAGTTCCGACGGAAGATTATCATCTTTCAAAGCTTCCAGTTGCGCATCGCGAATCTGATCGGGTAAGCTGGCATGAATCGTGAGTTGCAATGCTCTCACCCGTCTGGGTTTATCTGTTTCCTTTCTGCTGAGGGCGTCGGCCACCACATTGGCCTTGCCAGGGTGGTACTTGATGGCACAATCGTAATCTTTAAGCAGCTCGACCCAACGACGCTGTCGCATGTTCAGCTCCTTCTGATCGTAGATATGTTGGAGACTCTTGTGGTCGGTGTAAATGGTAAACTTGGTACCGTACAAGTAATGCCTCCATATCTTAAGAGCAAACACCACAGCTCCGAGTTCCAAATCATGGGTCGTGTAGTTCTTCTCGTGAACCCGTAGTTGTCTAGAGGCGTAGGCTATAACCTTCTCGAGTTGCATCAGCACACAACCGAGACCTTGTATAGATGCGTCACAGTGTACCTCAAAATTTTTCCGTTCCCTCGGGGAGGGCTAAAATAGGGGCGCTACAAAGCTTGGTTTTCAACAGTTGAAAAGCGGATTCTTGCGCGTCACCCCAGTTGTACTTAGTGCCCTTGTGGGTCATAGCGGTGAGGGGTTGAGCAATTTTTGAAAATCCCTCGATGAAACGCCGGTAGTAGCCGGCCAGTCCTAGGAATTGTCGCACCTCAGTCGGAGTCTTAGGTGCTTCCCAGTTTTTGATGGCCTCTACCTTACCGGGATCGACATGTATACCATTCTCGTTGATCACATGTCCTAAAAAGTGAACCTCGCGAAGCCAAAATTCACATTTCGAGAGTTTAGCATACAGTTGTTCCTTCTTCAATAGTTCCAGAATTACCCTTAGGTGCTCTTCGTGGTCAGTCTCGTTCTTGGAGTAGACGAGAATATCATCGATGAAAACAATCACGAACTTGCGAGGTACGCCTTGCATACTCGATTCATGAGATCCATAAATACGGCTGGCGCGTTGGTTAGGCCAAAAGGCATAACCGAAAACTCGTAGTGACCATACCGTGTTCTGAAAGCCGTCTTTGAGATATCTTCTTCGCGCACTCTCAGCTGGTGGTAACCGGATCGTAGATCAATCTTCGAGTAGTAACTTGATCCTTGAAGCTGGTCAAACAAATCATCAATTCGGGGTAAAGGATAACGGTTCTTGACCGTCACCTTGTTCAACTCCCGGTAGTCGATGCACATTCGGAAAGTCCCGTCTTTCTTTCGGACAAACAAGACAGGGGCTCCCCATGGCGATGAGCTAGGTCGGATAAAACCCTTATCCAACAAATCTTGCAACTGAGTGGACAACTCCTGAAGTTCCGCCGGTGCGAGCCGATACGGGGCTCGTGCTATGGGTGCTGCACCGGGTGTCAACTCGATTTGGAATTCGACTTGACGAATAGGAGGGAGTCCGGGCAAATCCTCTGGGAAAACTTCCGGAAAGTCTCGCACAACCGGTATGTCTTCAATTCATTTCTCCTCCGCGGGTTTCTCAACAATCTGCGCCAAAATTGCCGGATGACCCTTTCGTAGATACTTCTGTGCCTTCAAAAGGGTAATGACGCTGGTGGTCATGCCGCTTCTCTCGCCTCGGACCGAAATGATCTTGCCGGAAGGGGTGGTAATATGGACTATCTTATCATGGCATATAATCTCCGCTCGGTTCTCGGATAACCAGTCCATGCCGACAACGACATCGAAACTACTAAGCGTAAAAGGAATAAGGTCGATATCAAATACATGACCTGACAGTTTCAACTTACATCCCGCAAGTATATGAGTTGTTACTACAGTTTTACCGTTAGCTAATTCGACAGGAAACTTAGCGTTTAACGGGGTTGGAGTAAGGTCTAAAAGTTGGCTAAAGGCTTTCGACACAAAACTCCTATCAGCTCCAGTGTCAAATAAAACAGAAGCAAAACAATCGTTTACAGGGAACTTACTAGACACCACATGCGGATCATTGCGGGCTTGACCCGATCCAATCACAAACGCTCTTCCTTTGCCATTGCCTCCACCATTACTGCCACTTCCATTACCCCCGTTATTGTCATTCTGTTTCAGCTTGGGGCAATCCTTCCGGAAATGACCTTCCTGCCCACATTCAAAGCATCCCTTAGTTGTCATCGGTGGCTTAGGAGCACCCTTTGCCGCAAGGTCTCCTCTACATTCTTTCGCTTGGTGACCTATCTTTCCGCATCTTTGACACTTGACACGGTCACACTGGCCAACATGATGAAAGTTGCACCTGTTGCACTTTGGATATTTCCCAGCATATCCGCTCGAAACCTGCCCGCTACCGTTGTGGTTGGTGTTGTTGTTGTGATTCTGAGTGTTAAAGCTCCGAGTAAATTCGGGCTTACGGTAGTGGTGTTGCGGTGGGAGGTTCGAGGATGAAGATCTGGTGTTGTCAAACTTTCTCTTCCCGCTGTTCGGGTTGCTGTTGCTGTTACTGTTGCTGACGTGGTCATTACTCGGGTTGTCACGGGCTTTAGTGGTCGAACCCCTAGGTGGTAACGCACCTTGGGTCACAGCCTGATCCGTCAGTTTGTGAGCTAAACGGATCGCTTGTTGGATCGTGGCTGGTCGGGAAGACGTCACCATGCCCTGAATTTGCGGTGCTAAACCATCAATGTACATTTCTATTCTTTTGCTCGGCGGATCCACCATCCGCGGACACATCACAGCCAACTCGTGCGAACGAGTGGTGTAGGCTTCGATTTCCGAACCCACCATCTTCAACGACCAAAACTCCGACTCTAACTTCGAAATTTCTTCCCTCGGACAGTACTCCTCTCGCATCATGCTCTTGAACTCCTCCCAGTTCATCGCGTTAGCCAGTTCCAACCCAAGGATCTGGACGTTTGAATTCCACCAAGTGAGGGCGGAATCCTCAAGTGTCCCAGCAGCAAATTTGACCCTACTGGCAGGGGGACAATTACACATCTCAAAAGCTGACTCGGCCTTCTCAGCCCAACGCAGGAAGCCTATAGCTCCCTCAGTGCCCTTAAACGTACTGGGCTTGCAGTCTAGGTAGTTCTTGAAGGTACACGTTCCACTCGGACCTCCAGTTTGATTCTGAACGTGTGCGGCTAAAGCGGCCGCCACATGGTCATTCAGCAGAGTTTGGAGTTCAGCTGCAGTCATGCTGATGTTACCACGTCCTCGTCCAGCGTTTCTTCCGGCCATTTCCTAGAATCACAGTATAAAATGTTAAACATGAATTTTTCCTTCATATACAACACACCATACATGTAAAAAAAAAAATAGGTAAGAAAGAAAATAAGAAACAACATCACATCACAACCACATATTAGTCTAAATAAAAATTCATGATTAAAACCATTGTATTCGCTACAAAGTATTTCCAATCAATCCTTAAAATCATAGAAAATAATAGTTCGGATGGAGACAACCCCTCCATCTAAGTGTCATCATCACTAGATGTCGTCATCTGAGGACACCTCCGAGTGTGCCTCCTCCTCAGCCGGTTCTTCCTCCGGTTCTTCTTCGGGTTCCTCCTCGGGATCTTCCTCGGGATCTTCCTCGGGATCTTCCTCAAGCTCCTCTTCGGGATCTTCTTCAGGTTCTACTTCAGGCTCTGCCTCGGGCTCTGCCTCAGGTTCGGCTGCGTTCTGAGCAAGTTGCATTTGTAAGACATCGCAACGCTCTAACGCTATCTCAGTTCGGGTCCTTGCTTCTTGGAGTTGCTCTTGCAAGTCTATCATCTCAGCTTGCATCTTCATCATAACCTTCGTTTGTTGCTCACTAGTCTCTTGCATATCTTTCATTGCCGCTGCCATGCGGGCAATCTCCTCCTGAGTCTCGGTTCCGTCTTTAAACAGTCTGGCAACATTTTCTCTCGTGTAGCGCATGTAACCCATATCACACTCCAAACAAGAAACAACAGCTGCGAGAACTCGCTCCACAGGTTCGGTTATGGGTGGTAGAGTGTTGGGATAAGCAGGGTGGTTCGGGTGAGGCAACGGGGGAACTTGTTCGCGATAGACCATACGTCTGATCATGTTAGGGTACCAATCCCAGCTAACGTCGTTTTCGTAAAGGCCTCCGGATAGACGGTACCTCTTCGGTGCAGGAGCTTCGAGTTCCGGGACTACGCGGGGGTGGCGAGGCGGTAGGTAACTGAGGTTCTTTCCCGTGAGCATGCGTCATCGAATCGGATGATGATGAGGGTGGCGTCGACATTCCTACAGGTAAGCCGTGTATGCGCGCGTATGAGTGAAAGAGATAAAGAGATAAGATTACCAGACTACACAAACCTATGCAGTGCGTATTATTATAACTAATGGGTCGTCGCGGTTATAGTCTAGTATGCATACAGCTTCTAGTTCGCTATAACCAATGGCTCTGATACCAATCTGTCACACCCTCAAAATCCACTAACGGAGTTTTACCGTCAGAGGGTGTGAACTGGCAGGATCGGAATCATCAGTTATAATCAAACCATAAAAACGTTTAAATGCAAATAAGTGCGGAAGCGTAAAAACCTTAATTCAAAAGCTGCGTCACGCAGGACGACTTAAAACCAAAGATAACTGTTAAAAATAAGTTTGCAGAATAAAAGTGTTTTCATTTAATGCATGCTCCTAAACCGCGCGCCCGCCTCGGCTACCTGAGAATAACATACTAAAAGTGTCAACACAAGGTTGATGAGTTCACAAGTTATATAAGATAAATCGTTTAGCGTTTTGCGTAACCTCGTTACGGCGTTTCAGTGTTGCGTAACCACGTTACGGCGTTTAAGTGTTGCGTAACCACGTTACGGCGTTTAAGTGTTGCGTAACCACGTTACGGCGTTTAAGTGTTTTGCATTACCAGATAGTGTTACGTCAAATTATATATCGATAGGTAGCTAATCTATACAACAAGTATCGCTAAGTGGTTCGAGACCGAAGCTGACTGTTTATCAAGTGCCCGTCACCAGGTCAACCCAGACCATGGTAAGTGTTAGCCAAAATTACACCCACTCAACCTCCAGTTGAGCTTAGCGTCGGGTGGGGTTTGTCAAACCCAGTAGTACTACTCAACAGTGACTCGCTATTCCAAATATTAACCGGTTCGATGTGTGGGACTTCAAATGTTACGTTTGCCGCTTAGCCTTTACAAGTGATATATAATTTATAACAAAATCTTAAATATGCGTTTATCTCAGAAAATGCGTTTATCGGAGTATGTTATCTCCCCCAAGTGAAAAACGTTTGAAAACAGTTCAAAGAGCGGGGTAAGTGAAACTCACTGTTTGCGAAGAATATCCCGATATAGATCACCAAGTGATGCGCGTCGTAGAAACTCTCTAGCGTTCTAAATAACAAAGAGATTTTCTAAGTATCGGTACGTTTAACGAGTCTCTAGACTCGGCACATAATACCTATGCACGTAACAGATTTCGTGTTTCGTTTGTGAATCGTGTGTGACTTAAACAAGTACAATTGTGATACGATACATGAGTGAGCAATTACTTTCGTGTCACGTACTAATAACATACTTTACTAGCAATTATCCCCGTAAGGGCATTTTGGTCAACAAACAAAATTAACTAACCATTATTCCCCATAAGGGCAATTTGGTCAATTCATGGCAATCAATTAGCAACTATTCCCCGCAAGGGTATTTTGGTCAAAACATAACAAATATATAAAAACTATCATATTTCATGCATTTTTACACAACTCAGCAGTTAGTTTCATTATGACAGAATTTCTACTTGAAAGATTGTACTATTTCACCGATCATAACGTCTCAATTAATTCACCAAAAATCACCACAGAAGCATACATATCTTAGGTTTCCAGAACATATTTTATCTTATTTTTATTCCACATATTTTTCTTATAATGACCAAAACATTACAGCAAACTCATATCAGTCAGATTCATGCGCAACAGAATGTTATTTGCAATTCCCGTTAAACGAAAAATCCAATAAATGCAAGACCACTTGGGTTTGGTTCCTAACTCAATGAGTCAACTTCCAGAAGTGGAACCAACCCAATTGGCCTCGTGGTTCATGAGATATAACATTTACAACATAACCTAACAGCAGGTCAACAGCTCAGCTTTGCACCACGTTTTTGTAAAATAATAAAAGTACACTTCTACTTGTCCAAAAATTACAAACTTATACTTCATGGAAACTAGACTCAACCTAGTTTACTGCAGTGCACACAATCTCAACCAATTTTCACGTTTACACTTCGTTACAGTCATTTAAACATCGTATACACATTCTGCCCAGATTCTGTTCACATCAAAACTTAACAATTTCACTAGCCATGGATCACAAATAAATCATATAACATGCTAGACACTAATACTACTATCCATGCATCTCAATTACACCATACATACAAGATTAGGGTTTGTGTTTTAACTCAAATCAAAGACAACAATGAATCATGCAACAACATCAATCTAGTTATCAATTCATTATTCAAATAACAACAATCATATTAACCATATACATGAACAAAATCGGCTGCCTAGGGTTTGTACTTAACCCATTAAACATCAAAATTAAACAACAAGAAGGTAAAGGATGATCAATTATACCTTCCTAGCACCTAGTTCTTGGATTAATCACTTGATTTGATGTGTATATGTGTGTGTTCTTGTGGACGGCAGCCGTGGAGAACAAAGGGAGGGCCGATCGGGGTTTGTGGTGTGGGGGAAAAGAAAAGAAAATAAGTTAGGGTTTGTAGTTAGGGTTATATTTATAATTATACAAGTTACACTCTAGTCCCTCTACTTCCAAGTGTTACATCTCTAGCCTAACTAATTGGTTCTTGTTTCTTGTTTAACATTCCACATAACATAATCAAGTAACACACATATATCTAACACATAATTATCACATAATTATTGTTTTGACGTTTTTCGTTCATTTATCAATCGTTTGCGTCAACTCGTTTGCGTTTCGGTGCAAATCCCGAAAGACTACACATGTAGTAAGTGTTAAGCGTCATTTAAACCCTAGTTTAAATGTAATGAAGTGTGCGTTATAGATTTAACGATCTTAAAGTTTGAATTGACGGAGTTGAGTTAACGGAGTTAACCTGAAATTGACGATTGTCACATGGGACGCTCGCGCACCTAGTGGCGCAATGAACGCTGAGCAGGCTGATGCGTGTAGAACCCCAGCTGGGGAAAACACGAATAAAATTCCAGCTTCAATGTGGAGACTACATGCTGCGTAAAGAACGAGATCCCGAACCAGGTGCGTATCGGCTCGATGGCACTCCCATCCCAACAACATGGAAGGGAGCTCATTTACACAGTTTGCATGTAAATCAATTCCAAATTTGTAAAGAAAAGGCCAAGAGCCACTTCTAATGGAAACGATTCTCCTTAAAACATTGACGCTGATGATTTTACATTTTTATGAACTATCAACACGGATATGCCGGTTTTCACCGCATAAATACGTGGAAAGTCGTTGCGTGGGGAAGGCGGCAAAACCCGCATAAACCCAAAAAACGACAAACCTTCACGCAGGTCAGTCGAAGGGGAAACGTTCAGTCCCATTAAATGAAAGTGCCGGTCTATCCGCATGAATCATGAAAAAAGGAACTGAACACCAACCTATTGACAACCGCGCGTCGAACGGTTAATTTATTCAACACGGATTTGTCGGTTTTCACCGCATAAATACGTGGAAAGTCGTTGCGTGGGGAAGGCGGCAAAACCCGCATAAACCCAAAAAACGACAAACCTTCACGCAGGTCAGTCGAAGGGGAAAAGTTCAGTCCTCCCATTAAATGAAAGTGCCGGTCTATCCGCATGAATCATGAAAAAGGGAACTGAACACTAACCTATTGACAGACGCGCGTCGAACGGTTCAAGACAATTTCTAACAAAGGATGAGGAAAACCTACACGCAGGTCAGATGGTAAAGTTTAGCCATCCTACTACGTGCAAGTGACGGTCCTACCCGCACAATCACGGAAGAGGAAGCAAAACTTCACACCTATCTACCACGTTCAAAGGTTAACTTATCCTCAAAAGATGAGGAAAACCTACACGCAGGTCAGATGGTAAAGTTTAGCCATCCTACTACGTGCAAGTGACGGTCCTACCCGCACAATCACGGAAGAGGAAGCAAAACTTCACACCTATCTACCACGTTCAAAGGTTAACTTATCCTCAAAAGATGAGGAAAACCTACACGCAGGTCAGATGGTAAAGTTTAGCCATCCTACTACGTGCAAGTGACGGTCCTACCCGCACAATCACGGAAGAGGAAGCAAAACTTCACACCTATCTACCACGTTCAAAGGTTAACTTATTCTAAAACACTTGGAAAATTGCTAATTTAAACTAAAGTATGCAAGTCATACAACGTTTACAAAGCAAGGAACCCAACGAAAGTAGCGGTCTTACTCGCAAAAAGATTTATATTTCACAATGGTTGATTACAAGAATGGCCTGGTAACTACCCGCCTACAATAAAGTAAATCTATACAAACTAAATCTATCCTAGCAGCGGGAAGGGATCTTCAGGATCAGGCTTCAGGGCCACTTCCACTTGGACCAGCGCCGTCAGTAGAGCGTGGCTGTTCAAGGAAAGCCTTAAGGATAGCTAGCCCATCATCAGCAGCAGCAACTTCATTCACCTTCTCCACCACCGGATGCGGGAAGGCAGCATACTGATTCACTGCTTGGTCGTAAATAGCTTCAGTATCCACATTATACAAAGGGAAGTTGGAAGGCGGGACGCCTTTCTCAACGAACCCTAGACCAAGCAGGAAGCCGACCCGTTCCCCATCCTCGTGAGAAGCGTTGAGGGCTGCGCTCATAGCATCGTCGTAAGATGTCTCTGAGAAGACCCGATGCACAACCTACAAAGAAAAATACAAGTGTCAGAACCTTTTCTATTTATAAGGAAAAGCGTGAAGACATGAAGTTAGACTTACCTGAGACAACGCTTCTCGAAGAAGCCATTCCTTGGCAACCAGAGCCTCTTGGAGGGCAGCTTGAGCTTCGTTACGGGCGCGTTCGGCTTCATTCTTGTTGAGGTTGGCAAGCAACACTTCTTTAGCCGCAGCCTCTTCGACGCCCTTTAGCTTACGCTCGGTATGGTCAAGCACCCCCCTCTGGTCCAGGATCTCTTGAAGCTTCTTCGCGTCCTCCATCGCCAAGGCATCATGAGCCTGCTGGAGAGCCTCTAATTTGGCTTTAAGTTCTTCATTCTCCACGCGCAGAGGCTCAGCAACAGCTTCAGCCTTGGTGGCCCTCTCGGTTGCGTTCCTCGCAGTTTCCTTAGCCAGCCGAAGCTGTTCATTAACAGCTTGGGCAGCCTTGGAACGGGCCTCAAGTCGAGCCTGAACTTCAACCTCGAGGGCCTTGAAGGCCTTCTCCTTTTCCGCAGCCAATGCGGAAAGCCTTTGGTTCTCCTCCCGGACAGCCCGCGCCTGAGCTACTTCTTTAGCGCGAGCTGCTTTCAACTTGTCGTTTTCACGACAAAGCAGCTCGACGCGAGGCTGCATCCGGGCCAGGAGAACCCGAAGCTCATTGCTAAGCCTACCCTCCTGGTAGCTAGCCATGGCTTCCCCCAACGCACCCATGGGAGCAGCGTGACGAGCCCACTCCACGCACTCCACAGGGGTGCGAAGGGTTGTTCCTCGGCGAATGTTCCAGCGTGGAACATACACTTCATTGGAATCCGACACTGCAAAAAACACAAAGCAGTTAGGAAAAGATGATAAAGAAAATATATATATAAAATGGGCCAAAAGAACCCTACGCACCTGTAAGGTCAATTACAGGCCGATAGCCGCCGAACCCATCACCTGAACCCAAGGGAAATCCATCCAAGAGGTCAGGCAGATAGGAAGGTAGCAGAGATTGGCGAGAAGTCCCATGCGTACCTGATGGATCGGCCGTTGTTGCCGATGGCGGGGGCATGGTAGCAGCCGCCGCGGTCGCCGCCGCGGTATCCGCAGCAAAAGTTACCGCCGGCTCGGTGAAGGATGCTGTAAAAATCGCACTCACAGCCGGCGGTGACGTCATCTCAGCTGGAACAGTCGGCTCAAAGGAGTGAGCAACTGGACCAGCGGAAGCTGGCGCAGGCACCTGGGTCGTCGCCTCAGGTAGGCTGACCAAGCCTACCGTCATTGGCGGAGAAGTACTACTCTGCACTCCACCCTGGAATGCGTCAACATCCACGCCTGCACAAAGAAGATAAGTGTCAAAACGATATTAAACTATGAAGATAAAAGCTAAAGGAAAGTTGTACTTACGGGTTTTCTTGAGCCTAAAGGTACGGAGAGGCGGGGACGGACCCGATGGAGCCGGCCTCTTTGCGCCGGTCACCGTCGTCTTCTTTGGCTCTCCGGAGGTGACAGTCGTAACCTCTGGAGCGGTGGTCTTATCACCACCGGGATTCCCCGCCACCTCTTCGCTCTCGGTCTCCGAGTCAGACCGAGGCGTTGGATCGGCTGTGGAGGCCACCTTCTCCTTCCCCTTCCCGCCGGCAGCCTTCTTCTTCCGCACCAACGGAGGACCATCTGCGGATTCCTCATCAGAACATACGATTAGAGGAATTCCAGCAGAGGTTTCAGCATTGAGGGGTACAGGGTCGAATAGCGCCTTACCTGGCCGACGGGCGCTAAGGATCTCATGGCCTAGCGGATAGTCCTCCACGAACCGATCCGCCGTTTGTTCCAGGATGGGCAACTCGTTCTCGTACAGAGCGCGAGTACCCATCCGAGCGGGACCGTCAGTCTCCCGCGGGTTTAGGAGCGACTGCAAGTCGTTCCCCTCTGAAATAAACAGGAAAAAAGTTAGAAGAAATTCTAAATCAACAAAAAGAAAGAAAGCATACCGTAAGGAACAGAGTTCGAACCGTATTCGAGGACGATTGGGATCTTTTGCGCATCGGCAGCCTTCCACACCCGGCTCATCCCCAACATCACCATCCCGGACTCCGCAAACCGGTAAACCGGAGATTGGACCCGAGATATCTTCGAGAACCATTCCGCCTCCTGGTAGCTGGAGGCGTGAAGGCTTGGGAGAGCTTGCCCTTTCTTAAACTTCAAGGCAATGGGGATGGCGCGAGCGGATATGAAGAAGAACTCCCGCTTCCACGAGCGAAGACTGCGCTCGGTCGCGCAGATCTTTAAACCCTTAATCCGGGTTGTCAATGTGTACCACCCCTGGATGCACCTCCAAGTATAGAAGGTCATCAGGCGGTCAACATAGGGCTCAACACCCAGTATCCGGCACACCCACTCAAAGTGGCGAATCTTGGCGATCGCCATGGGGTGCAACTCGGTCAAATGAACACCATGCCTCTCAAGGACACGGTAAACAAACTTTGTCAATGGGAACCTAAGATTCCCATAGACAAAGAATGCAGCATAAACCCCGATCTTGCCTCTGGGGGCATCGTACACGGTCTGATGGGGTTCAGGAAACTCAGGCTCGAGAGACTCGAGCATGAACTTCCTGACAACATACCGGTACAGATCGCCAGGCAGAGCACACTGGCACTCGCCAGCAGTACTCTTGTCATCGGCTGCAGATTCAGCATCACGAGACGACATCTTGTGAAGGAAAGAAGAAAGCGATTTCGAGAGAATGCTTGCCTGAAAAGGGGAGTATTCGCCGGAAATCGCTTAAAAAGATGAAGAGAAGAATGAAAGTGTGGATTACAAAGAGCCCTCTACCCCTTTATATACTAATCGCAATTAATGCGATGAAATTAATGCGGAAGAGAGAGAAAACGAAGGTGCAATGAAACTATGACACGTGGCAAAAGGCAGGCTGGCAACAGCTGTTGACAGGACGCATACCATTAATTTCGCAGCCACGCGCCCGAAAAATCGCGCCCACGCGCCTGAAAAAGCGTCTGGAATGACCATGTACTGTCAACGTCACCATAACTTCCTGCACGATCTGACACAGTCAGAAGAAACCGTCGCACGACGTTTCAGAGTTTTGGACTGTTCTTCTTTCCACCAACTCTTCGAATTTCAAAATTCAAAATTCAAAAAGATTAAAAAGTAAGCGGGAAAATACCCCTTACCTTGGCAAACAAGTAACCGTAAGACGGGTGCGGGTACAGTGTTAAGGCAAAACCCTTCACATACCTAGCACCCGCAGGGAATTGAAGCCAAGAAAACCTTGGCGAACAAGTAACCGTAAGACGGATGCGGGTACAGTGTCAAGGCAAAACCCTTCACATACCTAGCACCCGCAGGGAATTGAAGCCAAGAAAACCTTGGCGAACAAGTAACCGTAAGACGGATGCGGGTACAGTGTTAAGGCAAAACCCTTCACATACCTAGCACCCGCAGGGAATTGAAGCCAAGTACCTCGGCGAACAAGTAACCGTAAGACGGATGCGGGTACAGTGTTAAGGCAAAACCCTTCACATACCTAGCACCCGCAGGGAATTGAAGCCAAGTACCTCGGCAACCAAGTAACTATAAGACGGCTGCGGGTACAGTGTTAAGGTAAAACCCTTCACATACCTAGCACCCGCAGGGAATTGACGCCAGGAATACCTTGGAAGTAAAGTAACCGTAAGACGAGCGCAGGTACAGTGTTAAGGCAAAACCCTTCACGTACCTAGCGCTCCGCTGGGAATTGAAACCAAGAAGGATCTTCTGGGCAATGCTTGCGGAAACGGAAATAACATCCCCGCATAGCGGGAACGTCGAGAACTACGTTGTTTGAAGCTCCAGGATGGAATTGGTGGTTTTAACATAATTGATCACTATGTTCAAAACTACCAAAACCTCAGGGAGAATCCATACAAGTGGAACTCAACGCTCCTGGCTTGCGAGGAGGTTACAGACCTACCCGCATCATACCCAAAGACCAAGCAGGAAACTCGGGAATTTCTGCAAGTGACAAGGACTTCCGCGGGAGGAATCCCCATGGAAAACCTTAAAAAACCCTTTTCAAAACCCTCTGCTTAAGTCCAAAAGTTCACCTCACTTTATTAAACACTCATGAGAAGAACATTGGACTGGGGGGACTTGAAGAGGTAGGTCCCAGCAGAGCCCAGTTGGACCCGCAAGACTCACCTTGAAGAGGGACGTCTGCGCAGAAACCAACTGGATCCGCAGGACCAACCATGCTCAGAGACGTGACGTCCTTACGCGCAGTACGCAAGCTGGTCCCGCAGGAAATGCCTCCCGATGGTGAAGGACTCCGCCTGTTCCCGCAGCTTCGGATACAAGCCATCAGGGAAGGCCACCCGCGCAGCAAGGCTACACGCACAAGGCACTTAGCTCTCAATCACTCAGTGTCACCTGAAGGAATGAGCAAAGCCGGGAACAATCCCGCACAAGGGCGGGAGGGGGAATACTCCCGCCCAAATAAGCCAGTCCGTACGATACAGGAAGATCTTCTGTACTGTACCTGACGAGGTATGGGAAAAAGATCTGACTAAAGAGACGACAGCTTACTGACACAGTATGGCGAGCAGCATGCTCCTGTACTGTGTCACTATCAGCCACTGCCTACCCACCAACTACCAGCAGGGCACGTGCGTAGGCCACTGTTGGTGGAACAGGAACACTGTTGCAGCTTGCCATACCTCCTTGGAAACCTACCTTCGGCTATAAATACCACAAATGGTATGATCATCTGATCTCAACATATTATCATCATATTATACCTGATATCTGCTCTAGCAATCTCTTAATATACTTTTATATTTAAAGAGCAATCTAGTCTGATTCTCACGCCGGAGGGTGGTCACAAGGAGGAACCCCCCCCCCCCCCCCCTTCTCAGTGACAAGCTCACGGTGTCTGTTTTGCAGGTTATCAGAAGAACCATCTTCTCAGGGTCTAACCCCTCGTGGGAAACATCTATCTAACCCCCAGGTTATCAGTAATCTGCCCGGGGTCCGGTTAGTGTTTCTTCATATAACTTGTAAATCATCTCATGAGAAGCATTATTAGTTTATTACAAGAAATTGTGAGTGTTTAACCAAAATAGATCAATTAGCACCCAATAACTACGTTAAATGGCTTTTTTTCTCCTTGTTCTTCTTAAAGGGGACGAAACCCAACAAAACTCTTATAATTTAAAGCCAATAACACGTTGCTTGTAAGAGCCCGATATATTTATTCTTAAATTCATTATTGCATTTCATCATGGCCCAACTACGAATCCACCCAAACCAGACTTTTGTCCTGGTTATAAGCACAACCCAATAAGAAAAGTAAACGTCGCAATTGTTATGGACGTAAACACACCCAAAGTCCGGCTTATAGTTTGATGAAAGTTCGTCTATGTTCGTTCATCTAATAAATGGACGAGCATGAACAAAAACATTTGTTTAATAAGCTTTAATAAACGAACATGAACAGATGCTGCATTTGTTCATTAGTTTTCGTAAAGGTATGATAATATTTTGGTTTACGTTCGTCTACTTATGTTAGTTAAAGCATATCTAGTTACATTCGTTTACATGTAAGTTTGTTTATTAGACTATTATTACCATTTTTGTTTATTTATTTTTACTTGCTTAATACCCTAATTTTTAAGGCATGAGTAATATGGGGATAGGGGTATTCAACGAATCGAATTTCGAATATTCGAATATTCTCGAATCGAATTATTAGAATTTTGAATTTTTGAAGTTGGATTCGAATTCGAAGTTGATTCGAAAAATTCAATTCGGTTTGAATTTAGAAAAGCTAATTCGAAATTCGAGTTAATTCGAGAATGATGTTCGAATTCGATGCCGCATTTGTTCATTAATTTTTGTAAATGTATGATAATATTTTGGTTTACGTTCGTCTACTTATGTTATTTAAAGCATATCCAGTTACGTTCGTTTACATGGAAGTTTGTTTATTAGACTATTATTACCATTTTTGTTTATTTATTTTTACTTGCTTAATACCCTAATTTTTAAGGCAGGGGTAATGTGGGGATAGGGATGTTCAACGAATCGAATTTCGAATATTCGAATATTCTCGAATCGAATTATTCGAATTTTGAATTTTTGAAGATGGACTCGAATTGAAAGTTGATTCGAAAAATTCAATTCGACTCGAATTCAGAAAAGCTAATTCGAAATTCGATTCAATTCGAGAATGATGTTCGAATTCGAATCGATTCGAATGCAGTTAAAAAAAATCTCTTTCAGTTTCAAACCACTACAAATTTGAGTTTTGTAACAACAAAAAGTACAAATACATAAAATAAATAAATAATTTAAAGGTATCGCATCCTAAATATTCAAAATGGTAATGTCCAGTTGCATTAATTATTGATCAAAGTGATAAACTTTCAATTTTTAATCTCTATAACTCAAAAGATTATGTGGTTTAGCTTTTTATAAGTATGTATATGTATAACAAAAATAAAATTTATAATTTGAATTCGAATTTCGAATCGAATTTAAAATCATAAATTCATATTCGATTCGAAATTCAATTTCTAAAATAGAATTCAAACCGAATCGAATTCGAAAGATTGAAAATCTAATTAGAACCTTCAAATTCGAATTCGAGTCGAATCGAATTTCGAGTCCGATTCGAATACTAAACACCGTTATGTGGGGGTGCTTCTGTCGAGGATTGTTGACTTAATGCTTATATATATATATATATATATATAGGGAAAAGATCCAATACAATAATACCTTAACATGCAATAGGTATGCGAATCCATTTTTTCACGAAATCGATCCATCAAATCACATCCAAACATCTCGGAATCGTCAATACATATCCAATTAATCATTGGTTCACCGAAAAAAACAGTTTTTGATGGTTAATCGATCAATTTTTTATATTTTTCACAAAAACCGTTTTTGAGCGTTTTAGGTTTTTGGCTGAGCGTTTTAGGGTTTGGTTGAGCGTTTAGTACTTTTGCCTTTGTTTTTTTTTTCTTTGAGCGTCAAAAAAATAATAAACAAAAAAGTTGTATAAGAAAGATGATAAAGAGAAAGAAAATCAGGAAGAAAAAGATTAATTTAAAAACGAGAGGGGCAAAACGAAAATTATGGAAGTTTAATAGGTTATTTTTAATTTGCCTAAAATGCCTATTTTTTTTATAGAAATACTATCTTAAACATTTCACAACAATTACAATCATGCCATTGTTTATATAGACACTTGATCAAATGTGATCAATGATTAGATGTTGGTTTTCATAAATTTCAGTTATATTGTGGTTCTTATTGAAACCCTCACACACACATATATATATATATATATATATATATATAACATATAAACGAAGACATAAAAATCCTACGTGTCGCGATGTGGTCGCTCCCCTGTTTTTTGGAGTCACCAGATTTGCTTGATTTTTAAATGGAGGCTTCTCATGCATATGACCCGAATTCATGGGTTTGGGTCTTATTAAACCCATATATTTCTTAAATGGGTTATAACCTCTTATTAAATTAAAAATTATTCTCACCAAATTATTAATGTAAAAATCCTATAAAATAGAATATAATAAAAATTAATATCTTATTTTAAAAAAGATATATATATTATTTAACTTAAAAAACCAATTTGATAGTAAAAAAAATAAATGGGTCTTGGGTCTCATCAAACCATAAGTACATTATTAACTTTCATATTATATTATTTATAATTAAAAAACCAATTTTATTGTAAAAAATAATAAACGGGTCTTGGGACTCATCAAAACCATATATCTTTTAAACTGGGTTATAACATCTCATTTATTTGTGAAACAATTTACCATCAAACCATAAATATATTATTAATTTTCATACAATAAAAAAATATAAATTCAAAAAATAAATAAATATTAGAACAAATAATATAAAACAACCCCCGTAATACGGGGGATAAAAACTAGTATATATATATATATTTAGGGGATGTATCTTGCGAGAAGTGATATTATAGCGAGAAGTGAAGGTATAACTTCATTAATCCCTAATTTCACTCATTTTCATATGATATTACATACATATATGTAGGTTGATTGTATTTATTTCTTAATTACACATTCAAACCTACCTACAAACATATAAATGTACAAAGCCACATTCAAACCTATGTAACTACACACATACAAACATACATACACATATACAAACATACGTACACATATACAAACATACGTACCTACACACATACATATGCACCTACACATAAAAAATGAAGTGAAATTAGGGATTAATGGAGTTACACATTCACTTCTCTCTGTAAAAAAACTTCTAAAATGATCCAATACCTATATATATATATATATATATATACACTAGTTTGATCCTACCGTGTTACATGAATTTATTTAAAGTTTTGTTTTTAATCGTTTTGTTATTTTATGATGATTATTTTATTTTTAACGTAGTTTTGTTTTAATTTAATACATACATACATACATAGAGACACACACACACACACACACACACACACACACATATATATATATATATATATATAGCAAGGTTAAAATAAGAAGTCAACTTTTCCTAAAAACTGTAAGAAGAGATTTGGACCATTGGATTCAATAAAATACATAGGGATAAGATTGTCTGTAGTTTTTTTTTATTATTTTTGGAAATTAAAACTATTAGTTATTATAATTACTATTTCCCTCTTCAATATTCCAATCAGCTATTATTTGAGAACTATTAGTTATTATAATTATTGGTGTGTTTCTGCTATTATTGTGATTTTATTATTGGTTTGTGTCAAGAACAATATTTTTGGTGTTCATTATTGGTGTGTTTTTAGTGTTTATAATTGATGTTTTAGTATGATGTTTATTGTGTTTTTGTACATTATGTTTAACATAATGTGTTTTTGTTCTTGATGTTCTTGGTGTTCTTGGTGTTGTGTTTTAAATTTCGATAAGAATTTGGTGTTGTATTTTAAACACATTGTAAAATAGATTATGATGTTCTTGGTGTTTTGTTTTAATTTTAGATTAAAATATGATAATCATAGATATAATATAGTGTGTTTTTGTTCTTGATGTTCTTGGTGTTTTTTTTTTTTGTAAATTTGGACTAAACTTTGGTGTTATGCTTTATAACTTACTGTAATTCTGTCACAACCCCATTTTAGGCCTAGGAGTGCGACCAATAGTTGGTACCATAATTGTAAATAAATCAGAGTTGCGCTAATTTAGCGGAAGACTTATAAACTTCAAGGATCAAAATATAACATTTACATATATTCAAAAGACGGGATTATAAATTACCCGTTTAAGTTGTTAACAAAAGTATTACTTGTTTTATAATTTCCGTTCAAAAGTTCTTAGGAACACATGCAGGATTCGTCACTACAAAAAGGATAATGGTAACCCCACCATTAACTACCATTAACTACTTCATTTATGAAATTCATAGTAATAGAGATACATGTCCTACCGAGACAGAATTTGTAACTTGCTATACTCTTACTTAACAGGCTAAGATTTGCCTCCGTGGAAAGGATGATTCGTTCGGATCGACATGATGTATTATGATACCCAATTCGCTAAGATCGATGGCTCTGATACCAACCTGTCACACTCCCATTTTAGGCCTAGGAGTGCGACCAATAGTTGGTACCATAATTGTAAATAAATCAGAGTTGCGTTAATTTAGCGGAAGACTTATAAACTTCAAGGATCAAAATATAACATTTACATATATTCAAAAGACGGGATTATAAAATACCCGTTTAAGTTGTTAACAAAAGTATTACTTGTTTTATAATTACAAACCACCATTTAATATGTTAAGTTTACAAAATGAATCCGAGCCATCGGATATTCAAAGCACTTCGTCACTCCAAGTGCTAACTTTGTTCACCTGCAAAATGTAAATAGAATACGTTAGCAACGAATGCTGGTGAACACGCTGAGACAAAAATATTTACTTCTACTTTATTACCCCTCGAGACTAAGCCTGTCTAGGCCCAACGTAGCTTAGGAATAACAAAGTTAAAACAACACGTTATAAATTCAAGTCTCTACTCTATGTCACCTCAGCAAACACCGCAGCGTTCGACTTAGTTAAGTACCCGTAAATATACACAACGGTCGTACTCCCTACAGGAGAGCATCCTACGACCAAGGGCGGTACGGTGTGCCCAACGCGTAGTACCACCTATGTAAGGATCCAAACACACGAATACCACAGCCTGAGGGCTAGGTTTATACTTTTATTTATAACGGTTTTAGGAACACATAGTTCCTTGTAAAAATTTTCATATAACATGTTTGACTCATTTGAAAATAAATTTATAAAAGTTGGGGACGTATTCACCTTATCGCTTTGGGATCGGCTTCACTCACCATCCGAGGGTCTTTCCCTTATTTATCTCGCACCTATATTACGAGTATAAACATTTGTTAGTTGGATATACAATCCGGCTTAAGACCTTTAGTCTTATTTTATAACTCAACCTCGATGAACCATTAGTTCATTTTCGTTTACTTGAAAACCTTTAGTTTAAAAGTAATTATAAACCTTTAGTTTGTATTTAAAACCCGACGTTTCTTCTTCTCAAAGAAACGTATTCTTTTTCTTTTATTATTTAAGAATACTCATTATTACTTAAATAATATTTTCATAACAAAGAATATACATATATACTTACACACATATATACGTATTAATATTTAATATATTATCTTTCATTCATTTCTTTATTATGTTTATTTCTCTTTTATCGAGGTATCGAGTATAACCTCGACTTAAGGCTTAAGCCTTTAATATAATATTATATTATATTGATTTGTCGTTACGCCTAACCTTATTGGCGTATTGGAAACCCTAGGAACTCGAGCAGCACTCCGACGCCGCTTCACTTCTTGATCAACTTTGGTATGCCAATGACGACACCAATCTTCAACAATTGATAGTACGCCTTTCGAGAACAACACCTTCCTTGGTTGAATGTGGGTGGAGGGTGGCACGTACTTCGAGGAAACATCGACACGGAAATCAAGTATCGGGACACACTTATCGAGGAATTATGACACGTTTTTCGAGGTGAATTGAGTATACGATTATGGTATTCTAGTGAGATGATAGAGAGAGAAAGGAAAGCTGATTTTGGGATGCATCAAATGAGATCCCGGACCTTGCTATTTATAGGCAAATTTTGGGCTCCCATCGCGATACGCGATGGGTATCGCGATGGGTCCCTGGGCTGACCTATCGCGTATCGCGATATAGGTCTGTTGAGTCACATGATAGGTCTGCAACGTGGCAGCCGTTGCGCCATGTGACGACACGTGGCAGCAGTGTTGCCACGTGGTAACACGTGGCAGCAGGTGATGCCACCGTGTGCCACGTGGCACACGTGTCACGCTGTGTCAGAAGCACCATCGCGTATCGCGATGGGGTTCTTTTCTAATCCATCGCGTAGCGCGATGGGTTGAGAAATCAGAATTTTCAATTTTAACCTCGTAGTTTGGAATTTGGCAGAATTGATCCCTAGACTTTGAAAACTTGTCATTTTCAGCTCAAAATATCCATGATGTTACAAATTCAGCAAGGTTTTACGTTATGTGTTTTTGATGTTCTAGTGTGTTTTTCTGGTAATTCAACAAGGTTTATTTATAGTATGTATTCATGTTAAATTTGGATGAAAATATGATAATTAAATATTTAATAAATATTTCCATATATAATATAACACATGAGACGATTATGCCCTTTAACACATCTTTATATGCCTTTAAAACAAAAACACACACTCAATTATCTAATCTTTCCATCTTAACGTTGATTGCTAAGATCCAATGCTCTAGATTTCTTCCTACACTTTTTAGACACTCTCATCTTTTTAGAATAACCCCTCCCTATATATATATATATATATTAATTAGTTTGTTCTTATATTTTTTAACGTTAGGGTTTTATCAGTTGGGATGTTTAGGTTTTTTAAATTTTTAACGAACAAACATAAACGAACAATAACACAAATATTAGTCAAATGAAAAAAGAGGTGTTGATTTAGTTGACGATGGTGGGGAGTATTGGAAGTTTTCGAACTTTTGCTAATACGACCATGTTTTCTAGCCAATTTCTTAGGTGGAAACCGTAGATACCTAAATTTGCATTAATGAAAATGAATTTGTAATGGATTGATAGAGAGAAGAGTGGTAGGACTAAAGCGATGAAACAACGGAGTTGTAGTTGTGTGTGGTTCGCAGTCCTTTGTAGAGAGAGATTAAACAAATAATACAAACGGAGAAAGAAAACTTGAGTAAATCATCATACACATTTATATGTCATGTCATATTTTTCTATGAAAAAAGAAATCAAACGGGTCAAATGGGCTGAGCGGGTCAAAATTTGTAAATGTCGTTATCATATTATTTAGATTATTCAGTGAAGTAAAAATATATGCATATGTAGTCAAAACTCAAAAAGTTTTCTTAATAATGTATTTACTATGATTACAAAACTATATTATTATAAAATTTTAAATTAACAGACTTAGAAGGTATTGATAGAATACTGATATTTAAAATTTGTCCCCATTGACAACATAACATGATTTGTGCATGTAATGTTTATGATAACACGAGTTAAAGTTTAATAAATATTTTAAGTTAACTAATAATAAAATGACAGACGGTTATTAAAACATATACACGCAGCTCACCTGTGCCAAAACTGCAACCGCGAAATCATTGACTCATTCTTAGACATTATAGTCACACATGTTGATAAGATAGCCAATTATGTGTTTATGTTAAATTTTTAATAAATAGTCATAAACCTTATCTCGGTTTGAAGTTTACGTGGGACATATGGGGATTCATCACTGACTTCAAAGTAGAATCCGTAGGTGGTGGTTCAAAATTTTCGGGGTATGCACCTGCAAAAATTTGTATGGATAAATGAAATCCTTAAATAGAGTTAATAATAATAAGGCTGCAGTTTTGAATGTATTCAGTACTAATGAAATAATGAAACGCACTTGTTAAGGTGTTCGAGAATATTTGAGGCCTTGTTTAACCGCAACAAAGTTGTTAATAATATGTGATGCAGTATCTCCTGGTTGACTTTGTTAACATAACCAACATGGCAACATGAGATGGTGATAATCATTATTTAAGTGTGATTTCGTTCCTAAATAACCATATTCATGGTCGGTTTTTCATAATTGGGCTCGGGTAGAGTCATAAGATCAGTGGTCCAGTATAGTTGGTTTCATTATGTTTGATAATAACATCAGACATTGACCCAATTAATTAGCATACCTGGAACAATTGACCGGATCTGATCCCTAACTTTTGAAATTTAATTGAATTAAACTTGATATATGGCGATACAAAGATTGTGAAGTTGTAGAGATCGTTTTACTATATCTGCGAATCAGGCAAGGCACTTGCGAGACAAGGGGGTGGATTAGGATGATCGATTTAGGAACCAAATAAATGAGATGTTATAACCCGGTTTAAAAGCTATATGGTTTTGATGAGACCCGTGACCCGTTTACATTTTTTACTAAAAAAATTGGTTTTTAATTATAAATAATATTTATGAAAGTTAATAATATACTTATGGTTTGATGAGATCCATAACCCGTTTATTTTTTACTATCAAATTGGTTTTACAATTTAAATAATATATATATCTTTTTTAAAATAAATAAGATATTAATTTTTATTATATCCTATTTTATAGGATTTTTACATCAAAATTTGGTGAGAATAACTTTTAATTTAATGAGATGTTATAACCCATTTAAGGAATATTTGGGTTTGGTAAGACCCATACCCATGAATTCGGGTCAAATGCATAAGAAGCCTTCATTTAAAAATCAAGCAAATCCGGTGACTCCAAAAAAAGGGGCAGCGACCACATCGCGACACTTAGGATTTTTATGTCTTCGTTTATATATTATATATATATATATATATATATATATATTAATACTAATTTTTATCCCTCATATTATGCGCGGTTGTGTTTTCATTTTTCGTGTCTAATATTTATATATTTTTTGAATTTTAATTTTATTTATTGTAAAAAAAGTTAATAATATACTTAGTGTTTAATGATAAAAGAGTTTCATAAATAAATGAGAAGTTATAACCCGGTTTAAAAATTATTTGGGTTTGATGAGACCCATGACCTGCTTATTTTTTTTTACTATAAAACTGTTTTTTTAATATATATGATATATTTTTCTTATAAAAATTGGATATTAATTTTTATATATCTCTGTTTTATATGATTTTCATATCAAATATTTGATAAGATTAATTTTTAATTTAATGAGATATTATAACCCGTTTAAGGACTATCTAGGTTTGGTGTGACCCATACCCGTGAATTCGGGTCAAATGCATGAGAAGTCTCTAGTTACAAATAAAACAATCTGGTAACTTGAGAAAATATAGGGAAATTCGTTTATATATATTTAAGATATATATGTTCGATTGTGTTTGCTATATTCCATGATATCGGTTACTTTTCAGTTTCGTTTGTCTATGTTTGTTAGTGTTCATTAATGACTGTTTAACAAACACGAAGATACAGGAACGAACACGAATAAGCACAATTCTATAACGAACAAACACGAACACCAAATTTCGTTTAGTAAAGTGCTCATGAACTACCTGTTTGTTCGACAATAACTCAACTAACAAACAAAAACAAGTCGTCATCCTATTTAATTTAAGTATGTTTACAGCCTTAATTGGACAATTTTCACCTTAGATAACCCACATCATCACCGGGATAATCATATTAAGTACTAGGTTAGAACTTGTGTATCATACGGGTTGGTAACAATACAAAAGCAACTAAAAAAATAAAATTTTGTTTTAAATACTTAATATACATAGTAGATTCATACATAAACATCTAAGCCCCCACTATTTCTCTAAAGTTCCATTTCTAAAACTTCTACGCAACACTTTGTCTAAGTGAGACAAACCTTGAGCCATAAATCTTGAGTGTTCTCTTTATTCAAAACTAGTTTGATCCTCCCGTGTCACGGGAGTTTATTTAAGTTTTCGTTTTTAATCGGTTTGCTATTTTATGATGATTTATTTTATTTTTTAATGTAGTTTGTTTTAATTTAATACATATATATTAGTTTGTTATTATATTTTTTTTTGCTTTTGGGTATGTTTAATTGAGATGTGTAGGTTTTTTAGTTTTTTAACGAACAAAAAAAAATTACACGAACACAAACATGTTGAATTTTTAAAATGAACAAACATGAACACAAATATTTGTCTAATAAAAAAGGGGACGTTGATGTAGTTACGATGGCGGGTAGTATCGGAAGTTAACCGGCGATGGAGATGATAGACCAGCAATGGAGAACATGTAAAGAAGATAAATTAAATTAGGTTTTGAGGATGAAAAATATTTACCAATAAATAAGATCTTATAACCCATTTGAGAGCTATTAGAGTTTGATAAGACTCATAACCCGTGGAAATTATTTTTTGATGATTAAGGTGTTATTTCACAAATAAAGGAGATTTTATAAGCCGTTAAAGGATTGTCCGGGTTTGGTGAGACCCATGACCCGCGAAAATTATTGTTTGATTATGAAAGAATTTCATAAGTATATGAGATGTTATAACCCATTTAAAGACTATCTGGGTTTGGTAAGACCCATACCCGTGATTTCGGGTCAAATGCATGAGAAACCTCCATTTAGAAATCAAGCAATCTGGTGGCTCTAGAGAATTGGGGGGACAACCCGAGAGCGACACGTAGGATTTTATGGTAGACAATTATATAGATAGTTAGATTTCGGAGTTAAAAATAAATAAAAAGTTTGAAAAAAAGTAGTAGCACATCAAAAATTCCACCAAAATTGTCCTCTTAATTATATCTTTCTTGTTAAAAGAGTGTCGGGGTGATATCAAAACTGCTGATTGCTCAAACTCTGCCCTATTTTAAAACATCACACTGTATAAACTAAATGGGTAATAAATATAAAATAACAATAAACGCCTTCAAAATCTATGCTTTAGAGACGACAATTACAAACACTAAGGTAGCTTTTGTTATGCGTTATTGACGTGCGGAATGGAATGATTCATAATGTGGGAATAAAATACGAGGTGTTTGGTTGCACAATGGAATGAAATCATCTATTACACATGGAATCCCATTTCATCAAAACAATTCCTTCCCACCCCCCCCCCCCCCCCCGTTTTTTTTTCATTCCATTTCTCCTTCAACCTACTTTCTTAACAACACCATCATCTAACAATCGCCGCCACCACCACCACCACCACCACTACCATAGCCACCACCATAGCCACCACCATCGCCACCGTCACCACCACCGCCTCCGTCGCCGCCACCACCACCTAAAAGCCACCGTCGCCATCACCACGTCCACCACCACCACCTTACCACCAAAGCTACCACCGCCACTATCGTCGCCATAACCACGGCAACCATTGTCACCGTCGCCACCCGCCACCATAACCGCCACCACCACCACTATCACTGCCTGGCCACCACCACTGTCATCACCACCCTACCCACTGTCATCACTGCTAATGCTATCATCGCTTGACCACCACCACAACCCCCCCCCCCCCCCCCCCCCCCCCCCCCCCCCCCGCGCCTGACTGCCACCGCCACCCCCACCGCCACCCACCATTTTCATCTCCAGAGCTACCACCCACCGTCACCATTTCAGTTT